>NC_059378.1:19443585-19744048 GCF_019703515.2 Myxocyprinus asiaticus | reverse complement strand
AGCAGATTACTGCGGTAAAAATGTTTCTCCTTCTTAAAGAACACATTTTATCTATGCAGTTAGGAAGACACCAGAGCCTGACAAAGCAAATTAAAAACAGAAAAAAATATAACATAATAAAGCCTGGCCTTTTTAACGCACGTTGCTTTATAGGGAATTTTATTTATATGTTAATAAATGCTTGTTATAAATTACGTTTGAGGGTCAACATGGCTTTAATCATCTTAAAAGTCATCTAATGGTGTTCACCTCTATCTGTGCTATCATGATGCTTTTGTGGATGATGGGCATTTTTTATTTAACAACTTAATCTTTTTCATTTTTTAGCAGCAAAGCAGTCTTGAGGTGCACAGCCTGCTCCAGTCTTACGCTTTTAGTGCTTTTAGCGGCTGCCTCAATGGATGGTTGGAGTTTATCTCGCCTTTGAGAAAAAGATTACTGTTAAATAAAAAGAGTACAAAAATGGTCTTCTTAGACCATTTTGAAAATAATTAATGGTAATTCCTTATTTGCTGCGTAACATGGAAATGTATCACATAAAAGAGAAAGATGTCAATTATACAGCTCATTAAATACAGCTGGCAAGGAGATCAAGAAAAACAATTTGGTTTCCTGTGTGCCTTTTTTGCTCTGCATGTAAAATGTACATATTAAGACTATACCTAATGTGTCTAGATGAAATACTTTAGATAGTGCTATACATAAGAGCTGATAAAACTAAATTGAACTACACAAACATCTAATCAACACACACAGCAAAACTGTTACCAGTAGTGGAAAAAGAAAAAGAGATTTATTTATTGTAGGTGAGACTTATACTGTTTGGACCAAATGGATATGCTTTTCATAAGCTTTTGAAATATTTTAGGCTGTTTGAAACTTTTTTCCCCAGACATCACATCTTCATTTAGTGCAGTAAAGCCACTATGAATTAAATCACAATGATAAAAAAAAGTTCCTCTGGGAACAGGATTTGCAAATTGCTTTAAAACACTGTGTCACATCAACAGATTTGTGGATTATGCTGAGTTTTAGAAAGTAGTTTGGTCAGTAGACAGTAGAAAGTATTTCAAATGCCATTTGCATTTAAAGCAACAGCAAAATGTGTGTCTCGTGGGCCTTCATGTCAGGATAGGGTAAAAAATAATCCAAAGATTCTACAAACAAAAAAGTCTATCAGTGTAAAATTCATGTGCAACTGCAAGACTTGCTCTGCTTTTGAAACAAGGATAATGCATATCAATTGGTCTAGTAAGCAACACTCTGTGATATAGAACAGTTTGTGTATATTCTTTAACATGAATTAGACATTCTTTAATGTGAGCACTTCGTTAGAGTGTTATGAATAGTATATTTTAGTTTTTAATTCTTCAAAGTCAACAGCAGTTCATTATGTCTACTCATGAATTCTAAGACAATCAAATTTTTATAAATATGTAAGGTATACCGTATAACTATGTTATGCCCAGACAATGGTTTGAACACAAACACTGAACACAAACACACAGAGAGAGTGTATGATAAAATGGTATTTATTCACAAACTGGGAAATAGATAAAAGATAAGCAGACAGGTGGTTGATCTGCCACTGGAGGCTGAAGGCTGGGTAGGCAGGAGATAATGGTAGAGTGGAGTGGTGAGCTGGATGGTTTGGCGTGGCAGGCTTGATGGAGAGCAGATCTGAAGATGACTGAAGAGGTAAGTGGTTGAATACAGGTTGTCGGGTTGGTTGGTGAATCTGAAGCACAGGGAAAACACACATGAGCACAAAAAAATACTGAAGGGGATCTGCCAATTACCCTCTGTCAAACCCAGTGTCGAGTAAAAGCGAGTTGTGCCCAACCGATTGAGCAACTTATCAATATGAGTCACTGGGTATGTGCCAAATTTAGACACCGCATTGACTTTTCTATAATCCACACAGAATCACACTGACCCATCGATCTTAGGGACTAGAACGACCGGGCTGGACCAATCACTGTGGGATTCTTCTATTACTTCCATATTGAACATTGCGTCTAATTTACCCGGACCACATTTTTCTTGTGTTCGGGAAGCTGGTAGGGACGAGTGCGTACCACTACCCCGGGTGTAGTCTCGATGTGGTGCTCTATGAGAATTGTGTGCCCAGGCAGAGGAGAGAACAAGTCTGCAAATTATTTTTGCAACTCGGCAACCTCTGTTACTTGAGACGGCGAGAGGCGTTCTCCATAAGTGTCCGGGGAGACATGATTGGCTTTTAACTTCACCTCCGGCCCGAGCTCCTCCCTCTCCAGAACTTCCATTGTCAATGTCACAGGGACTGCCTCCGTCCATAATTTCAAGAGTTTGAGATGGTATATTTGACGTGTGTCACCTCTATCTGTTCCTCTTACCTCATAATCGAGATCTCCTACACGTCGTGTGACCTCAAAGGGCCTTGCCACTTGGCAAGTAATTTAGAGCTCAACGTTGTGAGTAATACAAGCACTTTGTCTCCCGGTGCAAATTCCCATAGCTGAGTGCCCCTGTCATACAGTCGGCTTTGACTTTCTTGAGCTTGGAGTAAAGATTTCTGTGTTAGTTGACCCAAAGTGTGGAGTTTTGCTCTAAGATCAAGAACATACTGAATTAAATTTAAATTTATACTGTTTGAAGGTCCCTCCCCCCAAGCTTCCCGCAGGATGTCGAGTACACCTTGCGGTCGACACCCATACAGCAGCACGAATGGAGAAAACCCTGTGGAGGCATGCGGGACCTCTTGAACTGCAAATAATAGGGGATCGAGCCACTTGTCCCAATTCATAGTGCCCTCGTGAACGAACATACAAATCATATTTTTCAGGGTTTTATTAAATCGTTCCACCAACCCATCTGTCTGTGGGTGGTAAAACTGGTGCGAATCGATTTAATACACAACAATTCGTATAGTTCACGTAAAGGACGTGACATGAACGTAGTGCCCTGATCAGTGAGGATTTCTTTCGGAATCATTACTCGGGAGATTATTCTGAAGAGTTCCTCCACTACACTACGTGCTGAGATGTTGCGCAAAGGCACTGCTTCCGGATATCGAGTTGCATAGTCCAACAGAACCAATACAAAATGATGTCCACATGCCGTATGCTGTAATGGCCCGACGAGGTCCATGCCAATTCTTTCGAAGGGGATCTCGATTAACGAAAGGGGGCACAATGGCACTCTTGGTGTGGCCAGTGGATTCACCAGCTGACATTCACAGCATGCCGCACACTATCTGCAAACATCCCCACGAATGTCCGCCCAATAGAAATGGGCCATAAATTGGTATAGTGTCTTTTCCTGCCCTAAGTGACCTGCCATTGGATTATAATGAGCCGTCTGGAATAACATTTCCCCACGGCTCTGCTGTATTAACAGTTGGGTTGTATCCTCTTTTGTATGGGCCTCCTGTGTCACTCGATACAACCAATCCTTGATAATTGAAAAATACGGATATGAAAGTGCAATGTTTGGCTGGAGCTGTAGCCCATCAGTAACTTTCACTTGGTCAAAGGCATGCCTAAGGGTTTCATCTCTCAACTGCTCTAGAGGGAAATCCCCTTTGGGAAATCCTTTAAGGATGGGAGGGGCCAAAGCCTCCCCCTCCCTTACGTCATCCTGATGTGGAGCTGACGAAGACTGCCATGTCACTGCCTCACCCACCAAGGCATCGCACATCTCACATCTAATATTTTCTTACAGGACCCATCCACACTTATTCCCTTAGAGTTTTAAATTCTGGCCAATCTATTTCCAAAATTAGTGGATGGGTGAGGCGGGAACTAACTGCAGCCTCCACTCTATGTTTTTGCCCCCGAAATTTAATAATGAGTGACATTATAAAAAAAAGTAGCAGAGCGAGATAGAGATTCACCAGTGGGGAGAGAGGGGGAAAAAAGAGAATGAGGAGAGAGTGTGGGAGGGCTCTTCCACACTCTGATACATCGACATATGGACCTCAGCCAGTTGGATGGCCTCCTCCAGCGACGCCAGGTGGTGGCACTGGACTCACTCTGCCATTCCATTCTGCAGAAGACGGATAAGCTGTTCCAGCACCACTAGATTGATGACTCCGTCGGCATCGTTGTCCTTAGACAGCAGCCACTTCCAGCAGGTATCACAGAGCTGTTGAGTGAAGGCAAACGGTCGGCCACGCACATCAAGCTTCATTGAGCGGAACCACTGCAGGATGGTCTTCTTCAGATCGTCATACACCAGGATACTCACCGCCAGTAGTTGTTGCGCCACAAGCTGGGCTTCCCCGGACAACAGTGGAATGAGTCTGGCCCACTGGGCATGTGGCCACTTCCAGATCTTGTCTGTACGCTCAGATAAGTACAAGAATGTATCCGGATCATCTTCTGCCCCCATTTTCATGAGGGCGACTGAAGGCATGGGGGCTGCAGTGTCCCAGGTCGCGGCCTCGGCTTTCTCCTGGTGCAGTAATCTCCGGATCACCCGCCAGTCCTCTGCTTGAGCCTCTAGCACCTCCTGGAACCGACGATCCTGGTCCTTGCGAAGCTCAAGCAGGACCTGATGTTGTGAATGGTGCATGTTGGCAAGGGATTAGATGACTTCCGCCAACGGTTAAGACTCCATGCCAGCGTATACGTCCTCCAATCTTCTGGGTTTCGGCACCAGTGTAACAATTTCCAAGCATGTTAGTAAAGAGGAAGCGTAGGATGGAGAACATCAAACTCAAATGGTAGGTTTATTTATACACTCAGAAAACAACTCGATTTTCAGCAGTCATAAGCAACACAGACTCAGTATGTGTGTGTGTGTGTGAGTGTGCGGGGATCTCTCTCCTCGTCTCTGGCGTGGTCCCTCTTTTTATTGCTCTCCCCAGTGCTTACTGCAATCAGAAACAGGTGTTAGATATTATAGTGTTTAGGTGTGTACCTTACTGCGTCCTCTCTCTCCAGACGAACGCTCGACCATGCCCCGCCGCCACAGTATGACTTTCTTTTTTCTGCAGAACACAAATGAAGATTTTTAGAAGAATATCCCAGCTCTGTACCAAAAAGCACCTAAAGACAGCATAAAAGTAATCCATATGACTCCTGTGTTTTAATACATTTCTTCTGAAGTGATCCAATCAGTTTCAATATAAATCTTGACAACAGCAGTCTCCTTGGTGATCATGATTCAGGCTAGATTACACTTCCTAGCACCATCCAGTGCTCTGCCCATTGTACAAAGGGGCCTCAGGTTGTTCCTGGCAGACAGCAGATTCCCCAACCCTATTCCCACCCTTTTCCTAACCATATGTAACCTTTAAGGCTGAGTACCCTGCCAGGAACAACCTGAGACAACTTTCTCCCATTGTGGGTCTGTGCATGCATCAAACACCAGGAAGTGTAATCGAGCTTGAAATCATTATTGTGTCTAGAGACTGCAATGGCAAGGTGTACAGTAAGAAATTAGTTATATTTTGGTTCTCACCCAAAACTGATTGGATCACTTCAGAAAACATGGGGTGTTTCTCAATTCTAAGAACGCAAAGACCTGACTTGTGTTCTCGTGGAGACCAGTCTTATCAAGCCACCTTGGAAGAATGAACTCGGGAAGGACAGGAGTATGTAGAACGTGTCTATTGTGAGCAAATGTTGACAGAGTATGAAGACTCTCACGAGCCGTCAGACTTCCGCGAGCTTACAGCAGGAAACTCTTGAGGTAAACCACTGATATATCGGTGGGTAAAACATAACGATAAATGTCCTTCATCTGCCACCATAGTGCTGGGTTCTTGCTCACAAGTCACCATCCGAAGCATCCTCAATATTTTGCTTGATCAAGAACACATCCTGGTAATTTTATGCATTCTCGGTACTTGTGTTCTTGAGTATTGTAATTGAACTTTGGCTGTGGATGATGACGTCAAACGAGTCCACGAGAAAGTAAGAACACAAAAGAATGCACATTGAGAAACACCCATGCAGTCATATTGATTACTTTTATGCTGCCTTTGTGTGTGTTTTTTTTTTTTTTTTTTTTTTTTTTTTGGACCTTCCATTTTGGTCACCATTCACTTGCATTGTTTGGACCTATACAGAGCTGAAATGTTCTTCTAAAAATCTTTGTTTGTGTTAGGCAGAAAAAAGTCATATACATCTGAGATGGCATGAGGGTGAGTAAATGATGAGAGAATCTTCATTTTTTGGTGAACTATTCCTTTAAAGTGAAGCACAAAAAATACCCAGCATCTTACACCTGTTGCTTGACCAAGATTTCAGCCAGGATATGTAAACTAGTTTGGAAAAATCTATCTTATTGAAATTGACTGGCTTACTCTTATAACTTTTCTAAGAAGTCTATCAAAATAGTCAATTTTGGAGATTGGAAATTAATCAGTAAAAGGAAAAAGTATAATACCACAAAAGCACAAATGATTCATTCCCTTTAGATTGCATTGAAGTCACACTTGATTTATTTATATTACTGAAGGAACTGAGAGTATAGCAACCACAATGGAGGTATAAACTTTGGGTAACACAAATCTCTTTGTAACAAACTTTAAAACTCTCACAGGAAATTACTAGGCAACATGTTCCTTGTCAAGGCCACAGAAGGGTTATGAGCTACAGGCTCCTCTATGCAATGCTTTGTTATTGTTGTGATCCCTCTTTAAGCTCTGTGAAGATGATAAACATCTCAAGGAAAATGTATACGTCCCACAAATTATTGGTGTCCGTTACACAGTGGGCTCAAGAGATGAGGCTGTCAGGAAGATTAGGGACTGCATTGCACAGGTCCACCCTGGTTTATGAGCCCACTGAGTCTTTTGCATAAGACACTCTTAAAAACCCATGCAGAAGCTGAACATCATGCTGTTTTTATGGCATGTTTTGTTAAAGTGGCCTCTGAAACACCCATATTGTCGGAAGGTGTGTTTTCATAGCCTGATGATGACTTATATAGGTAATATTTCACTAAAAAGTAATGTAAAAAATTAATTGTATTCACTGAGGGAGGTTTTGTCTACTCCTTTTTATTTATATGTAAATGGTTTATGTTGATTTTTTTGTATTTATTTACCTCTTTATTATCTGTTAGCTTTGTTGGAAATGTAATTTCAGCTATGCTCAAACCTGTCTTTATGTAACATCCTGGTTACTTGGGTAACCTCCGTTCCCTGATGGAGGGAACAAGACGTTGTGTCGATGTAGTGACACTAGGGGTCACTCTTGGGAGCCCGAGACACCTCTGGTCTTTGATAAAAGCCCAATGAAACTTGGCGAGTGGTATTTGCATGCCACTCCCCCGGACATACGGGTATAAAAGGAGCTGGTATGCAACCACTCATTCAGGTTTTATGCTGAGGAGCTGAGACAAGGTCCGGCCATTTAAGCGGGTAGTTCAGCGTTGTGACAGGAGGGACACAACATCTTGTTCCCTCCATCAGGGAACGGAGGTTACGCAAGTAACCAGGACTTTCCCTATCTGTCACTCACTCGACGTTGTGTCGATGTAGTGACACTTGGGGTCCCTATACAAAACGCAGCAACTGGCTGAACTGTGTTACGTGAACTGGCGGTGTGTGACGGGCAGACAACTGTGTGCCTCATAGCCAGCACACCAGGCAGACACGTATCCTCCCCAAACATAGTTATGAGTGTCGAATGGCCCTTTGGGGACAAGTCGACTACCCAAAAGATAGAGACATGCAACCCAGTCGTGGCCTCTTTTCCACTTCTTTTTTTCCACTCCCTAAAAAACAAGGGGGATTATCCGACTGGGCCACCAGGTCTAGTTGGGGGGTGTCCCTTCCAAGGGGAGGACACCACGGAGATCACACCTCGCCCAAAGAGAGGGGGGATATTTAAGTGTAAAATACGTCACATGGTCTTGCCGACCATGTGGAGAGTCTCATAGTAGATCCTACTACAAACATGGAGACTGTGACAGAGGGGGCTCTGCCCAAGGAAGATGCAGTTTGCCAACAGGGAAACGGATTAGTGGAAGATATACATTGCATGGGGTTACCTTACAGGGAACCGCCACATGCGGAGCACCTACCCCAGAACAGGGCTCTTAGTTAGCACGTGTAGTGGGCCGGCAGCGGGTCTTTCCGAAAACTCGACTGCCACAGGGCTCGGAGGAAGTCAACCAGGGAACATAGTTTGTGAACACTACTGGGAATTAATGGCGCATGTCTTCAGCTCAGAGGAGGTGAAAGGTGCTATGTGCAAGCGATACACCCGGCCGGCTATCCCGGGCTTATCCGCTTTTATTGCGTGCCACTACATGGGATGAAACTGGTTCCACGCGGAGGTTGTAGAACCTTGCAAAGGTGTTGGGTGTTGCCCAGCCCGCTGCTCTGCAAATGTCTGATAAAGAGAGGCACCCCTGGCCAGGGCCCAGGAGGCCGCTACACCCCTGGTAGAATGGGCTCGTAGCCCTACCGGGGGCGGCATGTCCTGGGCAACATATGCCATAGCTATAGCGTCAACAAGCCAATGGGCGATCCTCTGCTTGGAGACAGCACTTCCTTTCCACTGTGCACCAAAGCAGACAAAGAGCTGCTCAGAGATCCTAAAGCTCTGCGTGCGATCCAAATAGATGTGTAAAGTGTGCACCGGACACAGCAACGACAGGGCTGGGTCTGCCTCCTCCTGGGGCAGTGCTCGCAGGTTCACCACCTGGTCCCTAAAAGGGGTCGTGGGAACCTTGGGCACATAGCCCGGTCGGGGTCTCAAGATCACATGAGAGTAGCCCGGACCGAACTCCAGGCACGTTTCACTGACAGAGAATGTTTGCAGCTCTCGTACCCTCTTGATGGAAATGAGCGCAGTCAGGAGGGCAGTCTTCAAGGAGAGTGCCTTAAGCTCAGCTGACTGCAAAGGCTCAAAGGGGGCTCTTTTTAGACCCTGAAGAACTACAGAGAGGTCCCATGAGGGAACGAGGCACGGTCTGGAGGGGTTCAGCCTCCTGGCACCTCTCAGGAACCTGATGATCAGGTCGTGCTTCCCTAAGGACCTACCGTCCACTGTGTCATGGTGTGCTGCTATAGCAGCAATGTACACCTTCAAGGTGGAAGGGGACAGCCGCCCTTCCAACCTCTCCTGTAGGAAGGAAAGCACCTATCCGACTGCACATCTCTGGGGGCCTTCCCATCGGGAAGTACACCACTTAGCGAACAGACGGCACTTAAAGGCATAAGGCGCCTCGTAGAGGGGGCCCTAGCCTGAGTGATCGTGTCCACCACCCCGGGTGGTAGACCGCTGAACTGTTGGGTACCGCAGCCACTTGGGCATGCAGCAAAATCAAATGAAAAGGCAACAAAAGATTCTCCACCCGGCCCTCCACCGGGGGATGGAGTGGTCTTACTACCAGCTCCAATGCAGTGGGTTTCGTTGACTCTGGGTCACCCGTCTCAGGGGCACTTTGACGACCTTCTTGGGTTCTTGGCGGCCGGCCGTGAGATGGGTGGCGTCTGCTTCCTGGGCTCCACGCCGGGTCCGGGCCTGAAGGGGCTTGTCGGCCTCACCCATCTCGACCAGGTTGAGCCAAAGGTGGCACTCCTGGACCACTAATGTGGACATCGTCCGCCCGAGAGACCGCGCCGTGACCTTCGTCGCTCGGAGAGTAAGGTTGGTCACCGGGCGCAGTTCCTGCATCAGATCTGGGGCGTAACTACCCTCGTTCAGTTCTTTTAGCACCTTGGCTTGGTGGACCTGCAGGAGAGCCATGGCGTGTAGGGCAGAGGCGGCTTGTCCAGCAGCGCTGTAGGCTTTGGCCGTCAGGGACGATGTGTACCTTCAGGGCTTGGATGGGAGCTTTGGGTGTCCGCGCCAGGTGGCGGCGCTCTGCGGGCATAGGTGCACCGTGAGTGCCTTATCCACGGGGGAATCGCTGTATAGCCCCTGGCCGCCCCGCCATCGAGGGTAGTGAGAGCGGGGGAACTAAGAAATCGGGACCGGGCAGTAAAAGGTGCCTCCCATGATTTTGTCAGCTCCTCGTGCACTTCCGGGAAGAAAGGCACTGGAGCGGGGTGCGGCTGCTTTGAGCAGCGCCGCGAGCCAAGGAACCAATCATCGAGCCGTGAGGGTTCAGGGGAGAGCAGAGGGTTCCACTCTAGCCCGATGCTCGCTGCCTCCCGGGAAAGCATGTCCATCATCTCTGCATCAGCCTGTGACTGAGGCTTCTGCGTCCGACTGGACAAGCCCTCTCTCCGATGCTGAGCTCATCAGCTTCGCGGGCTCCGAACAAGAGGTCGAACTTGCTGTGAGACGAGCCGGCGGACTCATCCGGAAGCCCGATCGGGGCAGACGAGCATGCTGGGAAATGGGAGGTCCGCGGGGGGATACCAGGCGGAGGTGGTCCCATTGGGGTCCCCAAATCGCCCCCAGTGCTAGCCGCGCTGGCCTCAAACCCGTAGGTAGAAGGACCGAGACGGGGAGCCGCTGGGGTGGCTTGCTTTCTTATGAAAGTAAGCCACAACCGCAACGTTGCCATGGTCATGTTCTCGCAGTGAGAACATGAACCATCCATGAATGCTGCCTCCGTGTGGGTCGCGCCCAGACACGAAATACAGCGATCGTGACTGTCTGAAGTTGAGAGGTAACGACCGCAACCAGGAATAACACACAATCGGAAAGTCATCTTTAAAAAGACGTTCCGTGTGTGCCGCTCTTTTAGAGAAATATACTCTTTCAGAAAAATATACTCTCTTTTTTCTGCCGAAGCGCCCAGGGGCGTTCTCTGCAGTACACCAGTGCAGAGGAGGGAGAAGCCGCTGAAACATGCATACCAGCTCCTTTTATACCCGTATGTCCGGGGGAGTGGCATGCAAATACCACTCGCCAATTTTCATTGGCCTTTTGTCAAAGACCAGAGGTGCTCGGGCTCCCAAGAGTGACCCCTAGTGTCACTACATCGACACAACGTCGAGTGAGTGACAGATAGGGAACTAACATAATATCCATTAAATGATAATTCAAAAATTTTAAAAACAATAGCCCACACAAAACTGAACATTCAGTTACCACCCGCACCCTCATGTCATTAAACCTGTTTGATGTTTTATTTTTGTGGAACACAACTGAAGATTTAAAGGGATACTTCAAGATATACAGTGAAAAAGGAGTTATATTTTGGTCTGTTCTCACCCAAAACCAATTGGATCACTTCAGAAGACATTGATTATACCACTGGAGTCTGATGGATTATGTTTATGCTGTCTTTATCTCCTTTTTCGAGCTTCAAACTTTTGATCACCATTCACTTGTATTGTATGGACCTACAGAGCTGAGACATTCTTCTAAAAATCTAAAAAAGTCATACACATCTTAAATGGCATGAGGGTGAGTAAATGATGAGATGATTTTCATTATGGGGTGAACTAACCCTTAAAGGCAGTTGTCCAAGCAGCGCTTTTCCATACAACAACACTGGATGGGGACTGGGGGTATCAAGTTAAAAAAAGGCTTAAAAAATTTACCATAATAGTAGTCCATACAACTCATGTGTGATATTCCAAGTCTTCTAAAGCCATACAATAACTTTGTCTGAGGAACAGGCTTAAATGTCACTATATAAGGAGATGTAGGAGGAGACGAAATGCACAAACTTGAATGTATGGAGGCTAAATAATATTTGAGCGCAAGCGTGTAAGGCAAGATTAACAATTCTGCAAAAACCTATTGTATGGCAACAGAAGACTTATTAGTGAATATATTTCACAAGTCGAATGGACTACCTTAATGGTTCTTTTTTTCCTTTTTGGAGCAGCTTGGTCATCCTGCAAAGCAAAAAATGTCCTGTTCCACCAAAGAATGAACTATTACATTTACATGTTATAACCATCAACAATATACAGGAAAATTCTATCAGCACGATGGCTTGTGTGTCAGTTCTCCTTGCCTGAAAATGGCAGAAGAAGAAAAAATTCCCTTCACAAAACAAATGCTCTTGCTCTTAGAAAGGGATGCACATGATTGAGCAATGAGAAGACTTATGATGTGTTATATAAGAACATAGAGACAGGATTGTTAACGTTTCTATTCTTAATCACATATTTGTGACCTTAGTCTAAATTACTTGTGTATCAGACTGACATATTATTCATCTAATTTTCTTAATTTGGCTAAGAAGAAGACGAAAAAAGAAAGAAAGAAAGAAAGAAAGAAAGAAAATAAATAATGGTTAGATGCAAAGAATTCTGTGAATGCTTTGCTTTTTTTCCCATTTTATTTCATTATAAAATGGGCTATTCACAAAAATTCTAATTCGCAATCAAGTGTTTCACCCATAACGGTTTAGCATGTTAATTGCTGTTTAACATTTTGATGCTCATTGAGTGCACCAGCACCTCCATCTGAGACAGTCATAGTTGCCAAATGGTTGTGAATCAGATGATTATGAACTACCTTAATGGTTCTTTTTTTCCTTTTTGGAGCAGCTTGGACATTCTGCAAAACAAAAAAATGTCCTGTTCCACCAAAGAATGAAGAATTAACATATGTTAATTGGATTGGACTCAAGATGGCGCCGAGTATGGCTGCTGCATTGCGAGCTCCGACACAACATAGCAAAGTTTTGTTTGTTTTGTTCACAATTCTTATGTTTTTTGTCTTGGATGCTGTCTGCCTTATTGTCTACGACAGACAAACACTTTTGGACATTGGTTCAGCGATCTCACACCGAAAACCGGACTTCACATTCCTCAATGCCGACCCGCTGTTTACAAACACGCAAGAGGAGCCCTTTGTCTGGGCAGCACGGCCGCAGAAACGCAGGAGGAAAAGGGGAAACAGAGTCGGCGTTCTCATCAGAGTAAGACGCCGCGCAAATCGACCCCCGCTACCCACTATTCTACTGGCAAATGTTCAGTCTCTGGATAACAAGCTCTGCGAGCTGAAAGCGTGGATCTCCTTCCAATGAGAGACGAGGGACTGCTGCATTATCTGCCTTACGGAAACTTGGATGTCTGCGGAGATTCCAGACTCAGCCATTGAACCCGCGGGGTTCTCCGTGCACCGAGCGGTAAGAGCGAAAGACCTCTCAGGTAAAACTAGAGGAGGTGGTGTATGTTTTATGATCAACAAATCCTGGTGTGATCAGAGGAACGTACATTCTATCAAGTCTTTCTGTTCTCCTGATCTGGAATTTCTTATGCTTCTGTGTCGACCATTCTGGCTACCGAGGGAATTCACAGCGGTCATTATCACTGCTGTGTACATTCCCCCACAAGCCGACACAGACCGGGCACTCAAGGAACTGTATGGGATTATAAGTGAGCAGGAAACCGCGCACCCTGAGGCCGCGTTCATTGTGACCGGGGACTTTAATAAAGCCAGTTTAAAATCAGTCGCACCAAAATATCACCAGCACATTAGTTTCAACACACGAGGGGACCGGGTTTTGGATCATTGCTACTCTCCGTTCCGGGATGGCTACAAATCCCTCCCCCGCCCACCATTTGGCAAATCGGACCACTCTTCCATTCTGCTTCTGCCCGCTTACAGGCAGAAATTGAAACAGGAAGCACCCACCCTCAGAACGATCCAGTGCTGGTCGGACCAATCAGACTCTATGCTACAGGACTGTTTTGATCACACGGACTGGGAGATGTTCCGGTCCGCCTCTGATGACCACATCGAGCTTTACGCTGATAGCGTAATGTGTTTCATCAGAATGTGCGTAGAGGAAGTGATTCCGACCAGAACTGTACGAATCTATCCGAATCAGAAGCCGTGGATCAATAGCGATGTTCGCGCGGCACTTAATGTGCAGACCTCCGCTTTTAATTCCGGGAACGCGGAGGAGCATAAACAAGCCAGTTATGCCCTCCGAAAAACTATCAAAACAGCAAAACGCCAGTACAGGAGCAAGATTGAAGGACAGTTTAACACCACCAACTCTAGAAGCATGTGGCAGGGAATTAACATCATCACGGACTTCAAAAGGAATAAAAACTCCGCCATGAACACCGCTGCCTCTCTACCGGATGAGCTAAATACTTTTTATGCTCGTTTCGAGGGAAATAACACCGCCCTTGCGGAGAGAGCTCTCGTGGCTGAAGCTACAGAGGTTAGTTCACTCTCCGTCTCTGTAGCGGATGTAACCCGATCTTTCCGACGGGTGAATATCCGCAAAGCCGCGGGCCCAGACGGCATTCCGGGCCGCGTCATCAGAGCGTGCGCGAACCAGCTGGCTGGTGTTTTTACGGACATTTTCAACCTTTCCCTCTCTTTGTCTGTAGTCCCCACATGCTTTAAAACATCCACCATTGTGCCTGTACCAAAACAATCAAAAATAACTTGTTTAAATGACTGGTGTCCTGTTGCTCTGACCCCCATCATCAGCAAATGTTTTGAGAGACTAATCAGAGATTACATCTGCTCTGTATTGCCACTCAATCTTGACCCGCTGCAGTTTGCTTACCGCAACAACCGCTCCACTGATGATGCCATTGCATCTACAATACACACTGCTCTCTCCCACCTGGAAAAAAAGAACACTTATGTGAGAATGCTGTTTGTAGACTACAGCTCAGCATTCAACACCATAGTGCCCTCCAAGCTAGATGAGAAACTCCGGGCTCTGGGCTTAAACAGCTCGCTGTGCAGCTGGATCCTGGACTTCCTGTCAAGCAGATGCCAGGTGGTTAGAATAGGCAGCAACATCTCCTCATCACTAACCCTCAACACTGGAGCCCCGCAGGGCTGTGTTCTCAGCCCACTGCTGTATTCCTTGTACACACATGACTGTGTGGCAACACATAGCTCCAATGCCATCATTAAGTTTGCTGATGACACGACGGTGGTAGGTCTGATCACTGACAATGATGAAACAGCCTACAGAGAGGAGGTGCACACTCTGACACACTGGTGTCAGGAGCACAACCTCTCCCTCAACGTCAGTAAGACAAAGGAGCTTGTGGTGGACTTCAGAAGAAAAGACAGAGAACACAGTCCCATCACCATCAATGGAGCACCAGTGGAGAGAGTCAGCAGCTTCAAGTTCCTGGGTGTCCACATCACTGAGGAACTCACATGGTCCGTCCACACTGAAGTCGTTGTGAAGAAGGCTCATCAGCGCCTCTTCTTCCTGAGACGGCTGAGGAAGTTTGGAATGAACCGCCACATCCTCACACGGTTCTACACCTGCACTGTGGAGAGCATCCTGACTGGCTGTATCTCCGCCTGGTACGGCAATAGCACTGCCCACAACCGCAAAGCACTGCAAAGGGTGGTGCGAACTGCCAGACACATCATCGGAGGTGAGCTTCCCTCCCTCCAGGAAATATATACAAGGCGGTGTGTGAAAAAAGCTCGGAGGATCATCAGAGACTCCAGCCACCCGAGCCATGGGCTGTTCTCACTGCTACCATCAGGTAGGCGGTATCGCAGCATCAGGACCCGCACCAGCCGACTCCATGATAGCTTCTTCCCCCAAGCAATCAGACTTCTGAACTCTTGATCTCCCACGATCTAAATACATCAGCACTGCACTTTATTACCCTTACTCTTATATCTCACACCGGACTATTATAAATTATATTATTATTATTATATTATGTTCTCTCTTAACAACTGACTATCAACCGACAGCCTGAATGTCAATACAGTACAATACTGTACATTCTATATATATATATATATATATATATATATATATATATATATATATATATATATATACTTTTTTTTTTATATATATATATTTTAATTTTTAATTTTTATTGAATAATGTGTATCCATATAGTAAAAAAAAAATAAATAAAATAAAAAACAGCGTATTGTATACTGTACAGTGTATGTTATTATTTGTATATTGTTGAGTGTAATTATGTGTATAACAGATGTTTAAATTGTGTTGTGTTAATTTGATGTTATTGTAAATTGGTATATGTCTCATCACTGTCACGACTGCTATGTTTATCGGAACTGCACCCAAGAATTTCACACACCATTGCACTTGTGTATATGGCTGTGTGACAATAAAGTGATTTGATTTGATTTGATTAAAGGAGCACATTTAAAGAAAGAGAAGTTTACTGAGGGAGTAACAAGTTGCTTTAGAATAACATCTTCTTTATAATGATTTCTGTGGATGTGTCAGATAAAAGAAGTGAAAGGCTGGAGCAATAACATAAAACACAAGATAAAAAAAACAAATAAATAGGAAAAAGTAGTTTTGATAGAGTTTGATATACTTCTAATAAAAGTTAAACTGTGCTGCCCTCCAGTGTTACCTAAGTAAACTAGCAATTATTCAAATGCATGTTCCTAAACCGCAGACTTGGAAATTATATATAATTATTTATATCATAAAATAAAAAAGCCAAAGGATATTTTTCTATGCCAGAAGGACTATTCTGTATAGATATGCTCTACATCAGCTAATACATATTGGGGTAGTGGTGGCTCAGTGGTTAAGGCTCTGGGTTACTGATCAGAAGGTTGGGGGTTCAAGCCTCAGCACCACCAAGATGCCACTGTTGGGCTCTTGAGCAAGGCCCTTGACCCTAACTGCTCTAGGGGCGCTGTATCATGGCTGACCCTGCACTCTGACCCCAGTTTAGTTGGGATATGTGAGGAAAAAAAAAAAGAATTTCACTGTATGTATGGATTTTTGGCCTGGGAACAATGAAACCTGCCTGGCAAAAGGCTACTTCAACTGAAAGCTGGCACCAGGTGGTGGAGGAAATGCACCACCAAGAAGCAGCCAGGTGTGCTAAAACAACATCACAAGCCAAGCAAGGCTGTTGGGTGAGGTGGGAGTGTGTTGAGAGGAGGAAAATCACATTGAGTGAGCTGTGGAGCTTCATCATCAGAGCCACATATTGTCATCTCCCTCAAACCTAAATCTTTGGCTGGGAGAGGATCCAGCCTGTCCCCTGTGTGCAGTTCTGGCAACCCTCAAGCATATTTTGATTGGATGCAAGACCAGCCTAAAACAAGGCAGATACACAGGGGCAGACTGGCCATAGGGAGCACCAGGAGTTTTCCCAGTGGGCCGCTGGGTAATCTGGGCCAGCCCATCCTACAGGCGAAATAGACAGCCGCTCTGGGCTCCAACATGCCCACACATACCCCATAACAGAGCGAAAATTCAATGAACTCCATAAGATAAAGCCAATAATAACGGCTTTTAATTTGATAAACTAAAATTACTTTAATCTTGAAATTACTTACATTTTATATTGCATTTTCGTTTCAGCATATTTACGCTTTACCTCGTGTGCACCTCATTTGTTTACATACAAATCACAATAATGGTGACAACCAAAGACAACATATTAAGTATAAGATGAGCTCTGAATAATCACACAATGACAAATAACTAAAAGTTACAATAGATACAATAACAGCAGCATATATAAAATCTGCAAACAGTAAAGCTATGAGCAGTACATAGACATTTGTATAATTTATTAATTACACGGAGCTGAAGTGCGGCTTGCTGAATAATGCTCACGCCTGATAAAAATGCAGAAAAATATTACTTTGTGGCTATTTGAGTCTTTGAGGCTTACTTTGTTTTAAGGATAGCAAACAGCGCTTGTCAAAGCATTGGGCTTTTCACTTTTTCTCAAGAATAATCTGGGGAATAGATATATACAGATATAAAGATGCAAAAAAACTCACATAAAGTGAAAATATGAGCAATTAATCTGCAAAATATCTTCAAAGAGCTACACTTTAAGAGGTATGTTTATTAATTTTTTTACACACATTATATTTATTTTTGTTTATATTTATATATATACATATTCTGGCTAACTTTGTTTTCATTGATTTTTTTTTTTTTTAAATAAACATTTACACATAGTTATGTGAGTAATTGACATGAAATGTTAAGCAATGTCATTAGTGTCCTGCTGTGTGACACTTTCTTCATCTAACTATATTAAACATAATTTTATGATTTTTTTATAACTATAGATACATAAATAATATAGTATTATTACTATTTTTTTTCCCACAGTCTCATATTAACTAAGACAATAGTTTATTTGCACTTCTAGAAAAAAGTTGAAAGGTGATTAAGATCTTTAAAAACTTTGAATAAATGCTTTGAATAAAAAAGTTTCCCTTGAACTTTAATGTACATCTTAACCTAACATCTGTATGTTGGGAAAAAACGTTTTCAGGCATGTCATTTGTCTGAGCTATAAAGTGCTTATTTTTAGTGCTTTCTCTAAAAAAAGAATTTTTTAATATGTTTTAAAGTTATGACACTTTTTGCACTGGTGGGACCCGCTGTCATGAGCATTCAATAGAAATGTCTTTTTTTTTTTTAACACAAAAATTTGAAATCAAGCCAGAAAATTAAATCAATGAGCCGGTGTTTTATGATGTGGTGTGTTGCGGGCCGAGTTTGGTGGGCCACTCTGGGCCAGAAAGTCCAAGACCACTTTTTAGTCCTAGTCCACCCCTGCAGATACACCTGGCAACACAACCAGGTGCTGAGGTGCTTGGCAGCTGAACTTGAGCGCTAGAGATTTACCATCAACGCCATGCCTCTCAATGCCCAGACAACAGTCCCAATACCATCCTTTATCTGGGAAGGAGAGAAACCAAGGGCTAACACCTCACCTCCAGTCTCATGCTCACTGATTGCAGCCAGAAACTGGGAAATGTGTGTTGACCTAGGCCAGAGGCTCACCTTCCCCTCCGAAATTCCAAAGACCAACCTGTGACTGGATCTGTTCCTCTGGTCCAACTTCTGCCAGTGTGTCTTCATCATCGAACTGACGGTCCCCTGGGAGGATGCTGTGGATGAGGCATATGAATGGAAAAGGCTGTGATACGCCAACCTTACAGATGAAGCAGAGGAGAGAGGCTGGAAAGTAAAGGTGCGTCCAGTTGAGGTGGTGTGCAGGGGATTTGTAGTCAGTTCCAGTGAAAGGCTCCTGAGGGAAGTAGGTACACAACTGAAGATGTATCGTGATGGTTAGTAACATAAGCTCATGGTCATCCCCAAGAACAACCCCACTCAAGTCGATTGCAGTGCAGTACTTTAGGGATTGTAACACAGTCCTAGTAATCAATCAATCAATCAATCAATCAATATATATATATATATATATATATATATATATATATATATATATATATATATATATATATATATATATAGTATGGGGTAAAAAGCCCTTCTTTTTAGAAATCTAATTTTAATCAAAACAACCTGTTATTATTTCTTTTCACACAAATTATGTTGCTCCATCAGTATTCAATAAAAATATTTTTTTTTTTTTATACATTTTGTGACCAGAAAAAAAGCTAGCTTTCCATAAGGTGTGCCTATAGCCCTGTTGTACACATATATGTTTACAAAATGGGTAGTTCCTGTCCTGGATGCTGATTGGTCAACAGCCCTGCTTTATTCATGATAAAGGACAGCTCTGACCACTTCACAGAACTTATATTTGTGTCACTCCGCAGCACCCATAGCTGACAGTTATTCTTGATGCCAAGCAACGTTGTTTACTGTTTATATATTACTATTTCTGTTGATATTTTCTTGCAGAAGGATGGCATTTAATTAATAAATAAAATCCACTTTGCATCATGCCTAACAAGGCCCTTAAGCCGTGACTATATTCACAATATAGCACCACCACTTATGCCTTATTTCTTAAATATCAGGCAGGGTGGAGGGCGGGGCCGGGCTGTGATTCTGCACACCCGGTCCCTAATCAGGCTGATCAAGCCCGAGAGGGATAAAGGCGACTGGAGACGGCAGTTCGCCAGAGAGAGAATTACGGGCAGCTGCCGGCATGTGTTTGTGTTTGCCTTTTTGTTTAAGTTAATCATTAAACTATTATTTATATTGTTAAGCCGGTTCTCGCCTCCTCCTTTCCCTTTAACCTTCGTTACAATCAGCTATGTTATGCATTAGACATATACCCCAAAACCTTTCAGACCATTCACTTAAAGGGATAGTTCATCCAAAACTGAAAATTCAGTCATTGTTTACTCACCCCTGTGTTGTTATAACCCCATATGACTTTCTTTCTTTTTCTTAACACAAAGGGAGAAATTGTGAAAAAAAACTGTGCTCGGTGATGTCACACAATGGCAGTTTATGGTGACCACCTCTTCATGCTTCAAAAGGACGCAAAAGTATAATTCAGATGTCTAATAAATTAGAGAAAGAAAGAAACCGGAGAGAAAGGCGGAGGGAGCGGGAATGTCTGTCACCTCTACTCTATTCTGAACCGGTGTGTGTGTGTGTGTAACAGACCTAAGCCTGAAGAGGCCTCCACTAAAACAGTTGGTAGGTGTAACATTTTCAGCCAAAATAAAGCAGTTTTACCGGCAAGTGAGATGCTGGCTTCAATATAATGTTATCAGCATTATTTTGGACTAATGCCAGTTCATAACAGATGGGGTTACTCAACGCAACGTTAAATATAGAAACCAAGTGATCGACAGAGTGTCCCGTTGCTCGTCGCTACTGCTTAGTACAAAAACTCTGAGTCTGGCCAAAAATAAATAAATAAATATAATAATAATAAATATATTTTCTATGTGAATCAGTGTAAAAGCTGTGAACATTGGTTTCATGATTCCTTCATGAGTTCGCCTGTCCCTGACAAACAATCTTTATGGTGTTGTGTGCTGTGTTTGGGAATAGGAAATGAACCCTAGAACCCAGGCACGAAACACATCACATGTGTTAACAAAACAGCATCATACAATTTCTTATGACTCTTTGTTGTCTTTTTTTTAGTAAATAAAACAAAGTTTATATTATATATTTAGAAGTTCTTTATTTTATAATTAATATTTTTTCCTATTTCTGTTGTGCTAGCACAGCAAATAAAGTTTTTTTTTTTTTTTTTCCCCACCACTCATCATTGTCTCATACCTTCTGTAAATCATTAAAAAGTACTCTGAGTAATTTGCAGTTAGTTTGACACCTTTAGGTCAAACAGTCTTGGAGTTTAATGCATTTAAAGGGACCAAGTATTCTATTTAAAAACTACAAAATATAAACTCCCAAAAATAAGCCTTGCGCAACAAAGGGCATAATATTCTGAGTAATTTTCAGTTGGTTTGACATGTTTAGGTCAAGCAGTCTTGGAGTTAAATGGATTTAAAGGGACCAAATATTCTATTTAAAAACAAGGATTCAATATTCTATTTAAAAACTACCAAAAAATAAGCCTTGTGCAATAGAGGGAATAATATTCTTAGTAATATGCAGTTGGTTAGACATCTTAGGTCAAATGGTCTTGGAGTTTAATAAATTTAAGTGTACCAAATATTTATTTAAAAACTACCAAAGAAAAACTCCCAAAAATAAGCCTTGTGCAACAGAGGGAATAATATTCTGAGTAATTTGCAATTGGTTTGACATCTTCATGTCAAGCGGTCTTGAGGTATGAACCCGAATATTCAACAAATGTGAAACATAAAACTAACTTTACCGCAGTCTCTAATTTTCCATTTTTTCTGACACACACGGAGGTAAATTGGACCTGCAGATCACATTCAGACAGCTATGACACACTGCACTTTTTCATAATACAAGCGTTTAATTGTTATACGAGTAATTCTCCTTCATTTTTAGGTTTCAATTCTTTAATAATTTGTGTTAAAATGTGTAGTTCATATGAAATTTCCAACAGTGACAGCTCGTATTATTACACATGCAAGTTCAACATTAAAGAAATTTACAATTGTACTTTATAAAATTAAGTTGTCAACATACATTTTTAGAGGCTTAAATGTGATTAAAATCGTTGCAAACGGAATATAAAATAAAACATACACTTTCACGTGTGTGTGTGTGTGTGTGTGTGTGTGTGTGTGTGTGTGTGTGTGTGTGTGTGTGTGTGTATAAATCTAGTTGCACCCCTCCCCCCGTCCCGGTTTAATGCTCAAAAAAATCCACCAACCTTAACTATAACGCGATGGGTGAATGACATGAAAAAATGGTCAGAGGTGTTGAACAGAGATATTTTTAATGACTTTGTGTTGTCTCTTGGAGTTTCATGAGCACAGAGGCACATCAGTATGTCCACAGCTTGAAGGTAGGATCTTGTGTATTTATAAATGAAGTAGGCTACTCTTGTTCTAAAATCTCCCTGCTCTGCTTCCAATTGTTATGACATCCCCTGAACACTTTAAAATACTCATGATAGCTTTTGACAACTCTATATCCTGTAAATCCACTTCGCTAGCTAATTACACTTTGACATCATCAGCACACATATCAATATAGAACCGCTAGAACAGAAGTTCCAAGACAAAATATTCAAGATGGCTGCATGCTAGTTTCTCTGGCAAATAAAGTGAATAAGATAAAAAATGTCTGTTCCCTTACGACTCAGTACACTTGACATGCGTTTGCTAATGCATATGGGGAGTGTCCTTCCACTCGGCCTAGTTGAAACCTCTCTACATTAACGCCAATATTCTAATATTGGCTATGGTGTTTGTGCCCCGCCTTTTTAGGCGCGAAGCTGTCCGCTATAAAAGAAGGTGCGCAAACACCATTCCTCAGAATTTTCTTCCTTCAAGACAGCGATTCATCTCTTGTCTAGAAGCCCTCTACTGCTTCGCCATCGACTACACGAGTCATTGGTGGTATCTTCACAGCAAGCGCCTTTTTAAAGATGTCATCCATAAGTGTTCCTTGTGCGAGAGGCAAATCCCGCTGTCAGATCAGCATGAGAGCTGCATTCTCTGTCTGGGCTGTGCCCACGCAGAGTGAGCTCTCATGGAGACAGTTTGCCCTCACTGCAAGGGCATGAGTCTCAAGACGCTTCGCTTGCGAATCGCCCTTGCTCTGAGATACGATTCAGCCTCCCGCACCCTCCCACCCACCTCTTCTGTGATACTCGAGGAATCACACGAGGAGGCACAGCGTTGCCAGGAGGTCGAGCAGGATAAATTTGAGGAGGACCTCGTGCTGGCACATGCCCCACGAGCCCCTCAGTCCCCACGTAATGCGTCTATGCCTATGCATTATGTACGTGATGAGCTCCAGCCCTCTGAAGGAGCACATGGCCTAGTCTTGTTTGGCGGTTCTGATGCTGGGAATGATGACGATGTCATGTCTCTCGCTGCATCAGGCGAGTGGTAAGTGGATGAACGCACAGTCTTGTTCCCTTCGTCTCAGGGAACCGAGGTTATATACGTAACCTAGATATTCTCTAAAACTTTGAATTGAAAGTTACATTTTAACTTATTTAATTTGACACATTCAGAGAAAACTTCAACACTTCTGTGAGAGACATAATACAGGTCAATAAGTTATTAAAATTAATGAAAGTTCTTCATCAAAGCCAGTACACTTTTTTTTTTTTTTTTATTCTGTTAAGAGTGTAGGTTTGGTAAGACAGGCTGTTGCTACGACTTGTCTCCTGCTGGATGTTGGCGGTGGAAGTCTAAAGGTTAAAGATATGAGATGCCTTGCCTTGACACTAATGTTTTCAATCTTTAAACAAACACACACACACACACACACACACACACACACACACACACACACACACACACACACACACACACACACACGTATTTACCCAGCTCGTGACGTCATGCCCTTTACGTCACGCGCAAATGAATCGCCAGCCAGCAGCCACACTCTACTGGGATTCCTGAGAGGAGACAGCTGGTGAGTGTGAAAACAAATCACACTTTTAATCCAACCAAATAGCATTCGGGATGCTTGTTTATTAAATTATTGACAACTAGTCTACTTTCAATCATTTTTGTTGTTTTTATGTTAAATCAAATGAGCGAACTGAAGCTAGTGCTAACTGATTTAGCACACATTGTAAACCAATGGGAGACTGTTAGCATGAGCTAACAGCTAGTGTGTGCTAGAATATTCCGCCTCACTTGAATAACTTTCTTTTGACTCTGTGGATTTGAACATATTCAGCTGTAAGTACCTTACATGCACACCGTTTCTCACTAGCCCACCACGCTGTTTGCATTGTTAAAGGTAGAATATTTGTGTTACCGTGGCTTACATTATAGCTTTTAAAGCCAAGCTCTTCTATGTCAAGAGTTGGTAACTAAATAGAGGGCGTCGAGCAAAAGCATTTAAGCCAGAAAATAGCTGCTAAATTTGCTTTATACCGTACGAAATCTGGAATGAATATCCCACACTAATTAAAAATGAGCTCATAGTTAATCTGATGTTCTACCTTATCAAAGTGAGGTTTCTGGTTTGGATTTGCAAACCATTGTCATACTATTTCACTATAATGCTTTATTTGGTAATAATAACATTGCTCATGCCTGTCTCTTAGGTTTCCTTGACATATTTATTTGGTGAGGTTTAAGCCTCAAATCAGAATGGCAGGCACCAAGCGTCTTGCATTCTCCATCGTCCAGTTTCTCCATGATCAGCTCTCCTCTGGGGGTCTGTCATCAGATGCTCAAGAAAGTTTAGAAGGTAAGACTGTGGTGCTAGAATCATTGCTGTATACTACTGGATTAATGATTGTTCATTTTGTAAAATGCATAGGTCTTAATCTACCCCTTTTCTAGTTGCGATCCAGTGCCTGGAGACAGCATTTGGCGTGTCTGTGGAGGACAAGAGCTTAGCAGTCAGTCAAACTCTGCCAGAAATATTTGCATCTGCAACAAAGCAGGTAAATGTGGTTTCTTTTTTCAGGTGTCTGCTTGTCCAGGCTGGACCTCTAAGTGTGTTTTCACACTTGGTTTGATTGCTTGGACCGACCCCGATTTTGTTTCCTTCCCTCCCGATGCCCGCACTGGTCTGTGTTCACATCATATTATTTGTGTCCAAACTGCGGTGTGATTACGTCATCAACATAAGTACAAGCTGCAGCTGTTTACCACTGTTACTAGGTAACAACTTGAGAAGACATCACTGAGTTAAGTGAAGTATTAAAGTTTGTCTCTTTGGATTTATCATGAAAACTTGCCATGCACAGAAATCACTTGTGTTTTTCTCCCACGGATGCATTAAATGTGCAGTGATGTGATGAATATTAGTGTTTGACTGCCCAAGTCCACGGATGCGTTGCAAGAGATGTGAAGAATGTGAGCTGCTCTTTGAAGGCTATTTATTTGGACACAAGCAAGTAGGAAAAATGCATTATACCATAATAATTGTGATCGCGACCCTGCAAAGACGCAAGTTATACGTCATTACAAGTGGTTCACTTCCGCGATTTGATATGATTGCGTTCATATCAGCAGCAAACCGTACCAGAGTTTACATGAACCGTACTCCAGACCACTTTTTCAAGCTGACCCGGGTGAGGTTTGCAGGTGTACACTAGAGTTCGGAAAACAGTGTTCACATTATCCAAACGAACCGAACTTTGACATCATTAGACCCTGGGTGCGCAACAAAAGTGCTAGTGTGAAAGCACCCTAAATCAGTGGTTTTTCTTCAGGACCCAGATTTTACATTGGACATCAAGTGGTGACCCAACAGAGTACTAAGATTGTGTATCATATAAAATTAAACTGAAATGTCCTTAAAATCTATTAATATTACCACAAACTGCTTTGGCCCAACAATGTACAAAATTATTAACAAGACGTAGGCTGAATATGAAAATGTACTTTTTAGTTTAACATTGTTTTTACAGTTTTAATGTTTGGTTTCTACATTTTTTTTTTTGAATTTCAATGGTTTCATGCTCTTGGCAGCCAGTAATTCACAGTAGAGAAAACACATTGTGGTCACACAAACAGGTTTTTCCTCGTTTCTTTCAAGAGAACCTGTATTTAATATTGTCTTTCCAACATTTCTTAACAGTGTTGAGTAATTTTTAATTATGGAATTATGTGTAACAGGAAGATGCACCAGAAGATAAGACCAATTCATACAGTGGTTCACCTACAGAGGAGCAGTTGGCAGAGGCAGAACATCTTAAAACCGATGGTTGGACTACAATGCCTCAGCACATTTATCATTTAAGCCAGTTCACATGATCCTCTCAATCATAGATGTGCATATGTTTTTCCACAGGCAATGACCAGATGAAAGTAGAGAACTTCAGTGCAGCTGTAGAGTTTTACTCTAAAGCCATCCAGCTTAATCCTCAAAATGCAGTCTACTATTGCAACAGGTAAATACATGATCTCACTGGCTTGAAAACATTTTAAACCCAGCAAACATTGGCAAGCACTATTTGTTTTAGAATTGTTATTAGAATCAGTGGTGGCTGAAGGCTCTATGTTTCATTTAATGGTTAAAAGCCATATGATTTATTGATTTTAGAGCTGCAGCTTACAGCAAACTTGGGAACTATGCTGGAGCTGTTCAAGACTGTGAACATGCCATTGGAATTGATCCAAACTACAGTAAAGCATATGGACGGATGGGGTAAATTTAACACCAACCATAATAATAATAATGTGTGTCCTAGGTTAAGCTTAGTGTTACTTCTTTTTGGGGGTAAAACAAACATATTCAAGGATTTGTCATTTACAATGTCAGAAAACTATTTAAGGCAAGTAGCAGCTCAACTAGCATTAAATGTACTTTTAGGACAAAGTCGTGTCAGTGGAAATTTAGAGTTCTCTCCACTTCATAGATTATCTTCCTCTTGCTTAAAGTGGTGTTGACTTCACATTGACTTTTTAAATTATGTTTTGCTTACAAACAAGGCTTGCTCTTGCAAGTTTGAACAAATACACAGAGGCTGTGAGCTACTACAACAAAGCATTGGAGTTGGACCCTGACAATGACACTTACAAAGCCAACTTGCAAATAGCAGAACAGAAGATGGAGACGCAGTCCAGCCCAGTGAGTCTACAGGACCACTCTGATTAGTCTGTTTTTTTGTCATTCTGAAAATGGATAAGTTTGTAGTGTTGAGGCATTTCTGTTGATCTTTTCAGGCAGGGGGTTTGGGTGGAGTTGACTTGGCTGGTTTTCTGAGTAATCCAGGTTTCATGAATATGGTGAGTAAAGGAGAGCAAGAAATAAAGCCAACCAATCCTCCTCATGCATTCAGCCATGACATATATCTATAGTACTAACTCACTGTCACTCTCTTTAGGCATCTAATTTAATGAACAACCCACAAATGCAGCAATTGTGAGTAGATGTGGTTTGAAAAATGTATTTACTATATATATACATTATATATATATATATATATGCTCACTGAGCACTTTATTAGGAACACCTGCACACCTACTTATTCATGCAATTATCTAATCAGCCAGTTGTGTGGCAGCAGTGCATAAAATCCTGCAGAGACGGGTCAGAAGTTTCAGTTAATGTTCACATCAGCCGTCAGAATGGGGGGAAAAAAAGTGATGTCAGTGATTTTGACCGTGGCATGATTGTTGGTGCCATACGGGCTGGTTTGTGGATTTCTGTAACTGCGGATCTCCGGGGATTTTCCCGCATAACGATATCTAGAGTTTACTCCGAATGGTGCCAAAAAAAAAAAAAAAACATAGTGTTAAACAGTAAGGGCCATTGTGTTCCTTACAAAGTGCTCAGTGAGTGTATATATGAACCATATTTGTTTGTTCCAGATTTTTTTTTGAGAAGTAATTGCACAATTTACTTCAATAAAGCACACTTTTAATATATAATTTTTTACCATAAAACCCTTTTAATGGATCATTGCCTAATTTTTGTTTTGACATGTAGCTGTTTAAAGCAGGTAATACTTATCAGCAGCAGACATTGAACAACAATTTCTGTGCCCTTGTAGGATGTCAGGTATGATGTCTGGAGCCTATAGTCCTATGGGAGGTGCCACCTCCCCAGGAGCACAAGCTGGAGCGGGAGGAGGTGCCAATGACCTTTCTGGCCTCATACAGGCGTAAGTTCACACACTTGCAACACCACTATCCTCCACTTTCAAGTTCCTAATTGAATATTAAAGAGTATATTTGCAAGAGGGGATTATCACTGCTCACGTTGTGTTTTCCTGTCATTTGCCAGTGGTCAACAATTTGCACAGCAAATGCAGCAGCAGAACCCGGAGCTTATTGAGCAGCTAAGGAGTCAAATACGCAGTCGACCTCCAAGTAGTGCTGGCAACGAGGAACCCTGACACTCCCCAAGGTATTGCACATAATCCAGTTAAATTATTTGTTTGAATTAGAATATCTGATACATATTTTATCGATTTAATCTAAGGAGAAATAGTGTTTATTTTTTAAATGCATTCAAAAGAAATGCGGTGTGGTTTGTTTAAAGAGCCTGTTAGTTTACCCATTTCCAAATGCATAATATGCTGTATATATGTTCTGTACTTACATCTCGTCTTCCTCTCTTTTGCTGTAGATTTGCTTATCAATGAACTGGTGGACCTATGGAAGATGGGCTATGTTTTTATTTTTAAGATACACCTTGTTCCTACAATTCAAGTGACGAGACCAAGTTTATTCATCACCGTAAAAACTGCATGTGTGCCCACTTCCCCACATTGCTCTACCTGTTGGGAGAGGTTGTCAGTGCAAATGTACACAACATACTGAATATGGGCACTGGACTCCGACAACTTTTTGCTCAAATGTACTGAAACATCACAATGGGTAAACACTATATTCCCTAGTAATAATCCACTTTGAGGATTCTGATTGTAAACAAATCACTGCTACATGGACATTATGCAGATTTGCTATGTTAACACCTCAGTGATTCCCCTGTTCAACAACAAGTTTCTGTCAGAACTGATTGGGGTTGACAAATGAACATGTGCAATGTGCAAACATTGATCATTAAATATCAGATTTAAAATAGGATTTATGTTCTTCTGTTCTTTGCAGCTGAAGTTTTCTCCCATGTCATGCTTGCGACTATAAAACCAATGAAATTTGTTAAAATTGCCATGAATAACTTTATAGCCTTGAATCATATTATGTTGTGATGAATTGGATTAAAGGACCTGGTTTTTTTTTTTTTTTTTTTTCAGGAAATGTTGGTGTTGGTTTGTAGGACTGTTTTGTATAGGTCACAGTTGATTAAAGGGATTGAATTCTGTCAGATCACACAAGGTTGTGTCCCAAGTTGCCTACTTAGTGTCATTGGCATCTACGGAATGGAGAAACGTAGGGATGTGGAGAAGCTTTATAAAAGTTGAAGTGGTCTTGAAAAAGCAGCGCTTAATTTCGCGTGACACTGCAAAGACCAGAAGTGCGCAATTACATTTACACAAAAACATAAATTAAAAACAGCCACGATGGAACACAAGAACGCGTTTTGTGTGAACACCTATGTTGTCTAGGTAGGACGATCATTCGGTTTCGAGACGCAGCCACTGAACAGGCGCACCAGCTGCAGGAAGTATCGACACAAACTCGGGTAAAACGCTTATTTCTATTAAAGCCGGTGCGAATTACTTTAAGCTTATATTTCACTGTTTTTGTTTTTTTTTTTAATCTTCGAAAACGCTCTTTTAAACCTAGTCATTTGTGAAAACCTATTTAATGCGCGTGAAATGTTTGATAGCTTAGCATTTGAGGTAAGAAATACATTTCAGCTAACGAAGACAGTATTTTTTTTTTTTTTTTTTGCGTTTTGTGGTTGGCAAAGGTGTTTTTTTTTCCCAATCTATGCACCATACAAAGGGTATTATCAACTGCTTCGATATTAGCTCATCAGAGTTAGCATGCTAATATGTACGGCGCTGACATCTCTAGTGACAACCATTGTTTAACCAAATTATAAACAATATATCGCCATATAAATTAAACTGTTTGTAGTGTAAGTGCAAATTAATGTACTGTACATGCATGACAACAGTTGCCATATAAGTGTTCGTTTCCCTATCATTTTTGAGTATTTCCTTATATTTGATGCCCTTTTTTGTTTACTTTATTTACATTTATAGTGACTAATATGTGTGGCACTGTATGTTTAAACCATGAGATGTAATGATATTTGTCAAATTCTTACAGGCTGTATTAGGGATGCTGTCCAAAACATAACCTCAAGCTGCCTGTGCTCCACTAAAGAGAAAGGAGGTTTGGATTCAAGCTAAGCTTCAGTGTTTATTTTAGATATACATGTTGTGCTGACCTGGGATCACAGCCCGTCTCCTCAGAATGGAGATAGCTGTAGCCAAAATCCTCTGCCTGTTGGGGGTCTTTGCCCTCATGTTGGGGGGGATCCTTATCCCTGTACGGGTGATGCAGACAGAGTTTGATAAAGTCACAAGGTACAGAAAAGTGGTTGCATTCAGCAATTCTTTTGGTGGAGGTGTATTCTTGGCTACCTGCTTCAATGCCCTTCTACCAGCGGTTAGAGATAAGGTACGTTATGAAACTTAAAACCCATAAGTATATTTTCTTGCATTTAGTTTGTCACTGTGCAAGAAATATATTTCATACATCTTAAGATTAGTCATACTACAAGAATTACTTTCAGGAAGTTAACTGGGCCCTTAAGGAGTCATATTACTGTTTGTCCATGTGATCTCTAACTCAAGTTCATTCTTTGTTTGCTTTCAGGTTGAGGAAGTTCTGCAAATGGTAAATATCACCACAGACTACCCACTGGCAGAGACAATGATGATGCTTGGGTTTTTCCTCACAGTATTCGTCGAACAGGCTGTACTGACTTTCCGCAAAGAGAAGCCCTCATTTATTGACTTGGAGACATTTAACGCTTGTGGCTCGGAGGCAGGGAGTGACTCTGAGTATGATACTCCTTTCATTGAACCCCCTCGAGGTACAGCTGGAGCCCACCAGCACCATTCTCATCACCACGGACACTTTAGCCCTACAGAACTGACACGTGCTGGGCTGTTGAGGTTGGCTAGTCTTGTGCTGGCACTTTCCGCTCACTCTGTCTTTGAGGGTCTTGCTCTTGGCCTACAGGAAGATGGGTCTAAGCTCGGAAGCCTCTTCATTGGAGTGGCCATCCACGAGACGCTGGCAGCCGTGGCATTAGGGGTTAGTGTAGCCAAGGCAGGAGTGCCCCTACGGGATGCCAGTAAGCTGGGCATAACAGTAAGCCTAATGATCCCTCTGGGCATTGGTATTGGCATGGGTATTGAGACGGCCCAGAACTTGGCAGGAAGTATTATCTCTGTTGTGCTCCAGGGCCTGGCAGCTGGCACATTCCTCTTCATAACGTTCTTTGAGATCCTCTCACGAGAGCTGGAGGATAAACATGACAGGCTTCTGAAGGTGATGTTCCTGATCATGGGCTATGGTATACTAGCAGGTCTCATCTTTATCAAATGGTGAAAGGGTTCAGAAGTTTGAGTTAAACATGCCAACCATTATAAACAACAGGTTCAGGAAATCTACTGTAAAATTAATAATATTTTTTTATTGCCTCAATTACCATTTATTCCCAAACTGTCTTACATTGGAGAAAACTGCTTTAGAATTTATAGTATTTTAACAGATGTACCCAGAACTTGTTGCCACTTATTTTATTATTTTTAAATTTTTTTACCCATCTTTTGTGTAAATGTTTAATTTTTAATGATTTGCTTTTAGATACTGTTAGCCGAATATAAATGTATTATGAGAGTGAGCAAAAATCTAAAAGAAAAGATGCAGCCAAATGAAAAAAATATTATTGAGAACTTTTTGTTGAAGTTAGTTAAAATTGTTTACAATTGAATTCAATGTAGATGATTCCTCAGAATTCAGTACAACTCCCAGAGATTAGTTACTTGACAGAATATCTTAACTGTGGAAAAATACTAATAAAATTGGACAGAGCTTTAAAGGGGTCATGTCATGAGGAATAAAATTTTATATTTTTGCATGCAAGGTAGTTTTACTATAGAAACTTACTGCAAGTTTCAAAACTCTAAACTTCCTCTCCAGTCCGAGAGAGTTTCTGCTCTGTAAAATCGACTCATTTTGAAATTGGCTACATTGTGAGGTCACAGAGCAGTGTTATTTGAATAGCCTCACCTCCACAACATGTGTAATTGTTGCAGTGAACTGAGGTACTTCAACTCTAAATGTGTTACTATTTTTGTTGTAGTTTGCCATTAACCAACAAAAATATTAAGATGTCAAGAAAGGTACCCAGATGTTGTTGTGTTCCTGTTTGTGGAAAAACTGCATCTCTGCATAGCCTTCTTAAGGATCCCAATGTTAGGAATGAGTGGATTATTTAGTTCCTGAACGCATTAATGTGGGACCATATGTTTTGTTATGTACATTTCTCTGGGGGATTCTTTTAAGAACTATTATGGTTCAGAGTTTGCAAAGAAATTTTGATTGAAAGATGCAGCAGTGCCTACTAGGATTGTGTCAATGCAATCAAATATCGATATATCACCATTAGGGTTGGGAACCGAGAACTGGTTCCATTCTTTACAAAATACCATAATCGTATGATCTACATGACTTTCATTCCTGCATGAATTTTCGATGTGATGTGGATGGAATACCATTCTAAAATACTCTTGACAGTGTTTCCTGCAGCACATTTCAGCAGCAGCGCTGCCCTCTACATGGTCCACAGCGTAAAACACACAAATGAATGTCTCTTATGAGGCGGCTCTGTTAAATTTACTTTGCAAAACATACAACACTTCCGGTATAGTCTGATTCCCAAAAGAAGGACTTGTATGAGCCGGTTCCTCTTAATCTACAGTACAAAACATACAGCGCTTAAGGTATATTCCGGTATAGTATTAATCTTACACTGATTGCAAATCATGAATGTCCAACTCGAAATTAAATAAGAACTGTAGAAGTCTTACAATCTTGAAGTACAACATTAAACAACAGAACAGTCTAAACTGTCTCTGGAACTGTTAAAGTAATGTCATGTTACTTTAGACCTCTGAGACTTTAATCAAGCAGTGCAGTTACTGGATGTTCATAGGACAATGTTTAATTAAAGATACACAAGTTTTGGAATACAAGGAATTTTATTTAAAAAATGAATGAAATATGCCATCACCTTTTTTTTTTTTTTTTTGCCTAGTTAGGATAAATTGTTGGATTTGTTTTATGTCTTTAAAAAGTCAGCAAACACAACTTTTACAATATATACATGCAATATATGCAATTTCAAGACAACATATTTATTGATTGAATACATTAGATTTCTATATAAAAATAAAATAAAATGTGATAAAAATGATAAAAAACCAATGATAAAATAAACCTTTTTTAATATTTAAAATTAATATTTTCATAATTTACCAAGTTACAAGGTCCCCTGTGTAATTAATAACAGCATTAGCTGAAAGATAATTTATTTCATACTTTATATAACCAAAATGGACATTATAACTGAAATATACCCAAATCAATTGGAATCGAAAGCTTATGAATTGGGATCGAATCATGATATTGTGATGTATCGTGATATATCAAATGACATATGCATCGTGATGTATATCGCAATGCGTATCGTATTGTTAGGTGGCTGGCGATACCCAGCCCTAGTGCCTATATAACTATATTGGATACGACAGTAATGCAAGTGAGTGAAAAAATGAATACTACATTTTCTGTTTGTGTTTGTTTGACATGTAAAGAATTGAATTGTAAGCCATTTTTATCACAAAATAAACCATGATCTGGACTCCAACGTGGAGCAGATTGTGCTTATTACACAGTTACACCAAAGAAATAAATAATTTCTCACGAAATATTGATGTGATAAATTATTTTATTATGTAAGAATGTGGAGTGCAATGAAAGACAGTGGTGAAGTACAAGCTAGTGGCTGCCATCTCATCTGCCTTGTATTAGCCAGGATGTCCCATATTTTAGCTGAAATTAATGCATTGGGATGCCCATTATCCCGTATTTAAGCAACGAAACAGTCAAGGGCGATCCCCTCCCCTGGTCAACCAGCAAGTATTCTGTATTTCCCATTACACAGGATGCGAATTGAAGCGGCCACACTACAGAGGCGAACACCCGGGTAGACTGTCCATTACAGCTGGGTACAGATTTATTAACCCTTCATTCTCAGCTTGTATTAGTCTGGACTATTTTCACTCAGCTTTATAAAGCATTATTGTATCACCATGTCTTGGATGCCTAATAATATAAGTATTCAGGAGCAACAGTATGCCGACTTTGTTCAGTTTCAGTTGTTATTTCAGTTGGAACCAGGGTCAGAAATTAACTTTTTCATTAGGGGGCAATATTTTAATTGGTTTCTAGAGGCATTTTTTGCCTTTGTAAGGGCAATTCTTTTTCTAAATTATAAAATTACTTTCTCATTTCATTTTATACCAAATAAGTGAGATTGGCCAATGAGCAGGGAAGTATAGTACAGTGAGACAGTGTTCCTCCCTAGAACAGTTTATTTTGAATGAGAGGAACGAACGGTTGTGCATTTTAGCACAGGAGCATGTCAACGAACACATGCGGAGTGACAGAAGCGGAGTTCCCGTCTGTACGCGACTATGGTACAATGATCTGCCACTCAGTAATACAGGATCTGTACAATGGATGGCACACTATCAAATAATGTTCATTGAAAATTCAAATAAAGATTGCGATTTATGTATTTGTAACTATATCAGATGTTATTAATGAAATAACAGGAACTTGTTGCAGGGGCATTTTTTGCTCCCTTTTTTTGAATTTCGAGTGCATTTTTGTCAGTTTCTGTGGCATTTTTCCCCTGAGCCCCTGTTAATTTTCAACCCTGGTCTGAACAACTGTCCTTGTTTGATTTCGTGCTGCACATAAATTGGGACATATAGCTATTAATGATTGCCTGGACTGAGTGCTTTCACAGGATTTTGTAAATCTCTTGCACATTTTCATTCTTTTATTCTTAAAAAAAAAAAGAAAGAAAAAAACAGTTCCGTGGGTGTTGTTTGCACTTCAAAGATGTTAGCCAATCATAACACAGGATCCTTAAAGGGGACAGCACAGAAAACAGAGTGTTTCAGACAGGGGGCCAGAGACAGTGTGGAAAAAGGTAATTTTAATATATGAATATTAACTATATATATTGTGCGAAAACCTTTACTAACATTATAAGTGAACCTCAATGAAAATAATAAAGGGGGAAAAATCATGACCCCTTTACACTGCGTGCCCAATTATTAGGCAAATTGTATTCCTGAGGATTAATTTTTATTGTTGAACAAACACAATGCTCTCAGTCAATACAAAATGTTAATGAACCTCAAACCTGAATGATTAACAAAGAAAAAGTGAGTTTTGTCTTTCTCAGGGGAATATATAAGTGTGCACAATTATTAGGCAACTAAATTACAAAAATAATTTCTCCCAACTCAATTGTTTATTCTCAATTTTTAGAGTAAGCGCAACAAATAAGTAACACAAAATGACAATTAATTAACATTTTTGGCCTTTCAAAAATATTCAGTGACCAGAATAGCCACTCTTCTTTTCAATAACTGCCATGAGCCTTCCATCCATGGAGTCTGTCAGTTTCTTGATTTGTTCACGATCAACTTTCGGTGAAGCAGCAACCACAGTCTCCCAAATGCTGTTCAAAGAGGTGTATTGTCTTCCCTCACTGTAAATCTCACATTTGAGAAGGGCCCACAAGTTCTCAGTAGGAATTAAGTCAGGCGAGGAAGGGGGCCAAGTCATTATTTGGGCATATTTGAGGACCCTGCTGGCTAGCCAAGCAGTGGAGTACTTGGATGCATGTGATGGAGCATTGTCCTGTATAAAGATCCTGTACCACTGCTTGAAGAAGGTACTTTCCAGAAACTGGCAGTAGGTTTGGGAGTTGAGTTTCAGTCCATCTTCAACTCGAAAAGGTCCAACTACCTCATCTTTAATGATAGCAGCCCATACCAGTACCCCTCTTCCACCTTGCTGGCACCTGACACGAAGTGGTGCCCTGTATCCGTTAGTGATCCAGCCATGGGCCCATCCATCTGGTCCATCAAGAGTCACTCTCATTTAATCTGTCCAAAAAACCTTTGAAAAAATCTGTCTTCATGTATTTCTTTGCCCAATCTTGACGCTTCAACTTGTGAATATATTCAGTGGTGGTCGTGTTTCAGCCTTCTTGACCTTGGCCATGTCTCTGAGCACTTGACACCTTGTACTTCTGGACACTCCAGGTAGATTACAGTTCTGGAATATGGTGGCACTGGAGGATAATGGGTTCCTGGTAGCTTCTCGTTTAATTCTTATCAAGTCTTTTGCAGTTAATTTGCGCCTTTTCTTGGCCCATTTTCCGCATTACATTAGGTAATGAAGCTGCCTAATAATTATGCACACCTTGAATTAAGGTCACTTTCGCCACACCCTCCCTCATTACACAAATACATATCACCTGAAAATGATATGGTTTGGAGTTGGAAAATGTGCATGGAAATAATGATAAGATCAGAACACTCACTTGCCTAATAATTGTGCACGCAGTGTAAGTTCTTATCCATAGCAGTTTTGGTTGTTTCATGTGACTGCAGGGGGCACTGTACAGACAAATGCTGGTAGCACTTTACGATAAGGTTTTATTTGTTAACATTTGTAAATGCATTACCCAAATGCAGTTTTGTTTATGTCCTTATTGTCCTTGGATTTACTTTATAAGGAAACGTTTCAGTTTTAATTCATTTTGTTAATTGTCTCATTAAGGCTGTATTTGATCTATTTGTTGTTGTTGTTGTTTATTGGTTGCTATCTTCCATACTAGCACCATTTAGAGGCTTAAATTGTGCTGTATAGCAGGAAGTGCTTCATTAGTGAATTCATGAAAACTTTTTGAAAATGACTCAAAAAACAGATACTGCCCAAAGTAACACTCAGGAAATTGAAACACAAAAATTTAACAAGTCCCCCACCCCTTGCATGTTAGTTTATTAAATATTTTGGCAAATTTGTATATGCTTTCAGCTACCAATAAGTGTATAGTACTCCTACAGTAGCTCCATTTTAAACATTTTACTATCTTTAAATAATTTCCGGAGATTTCCCCACAAAATTAACAGAGAAAATGTGAAAAAGTCAGCTGATTCCATCTGGGCCTGCGAGGCCTAATACAGTATTTAGCCAAGTATTTGTTCGATATGTTTGGCTAGTAAATCCCACTTCTGCTGTTTATGCATTAACAAAATGATTAATTTTCCTATTAATCTTAATTTGCATATTGTTGGGCCTTCATGGTAATATTAACCCTAACCCTACCAACCCTAACCCTCAATGTCTTTTTTTAAGGACATTTTTGTTAAACTGTTTTGTTAATGTGTCGCCAATTAGTCCAATGTAAAATCTTTTTTGTGAAGCAAAACCATTTAAGACCCACTGCTCTAGATAATCACCTGGTTGGAAAAGTTCCAGATATCATGTAACCAGTCTGACCCTTTATCTCACACTGTGCCACAAAGCCAATATCTGACGCACCGAGTTCCTGACCTATCAGACTCTTAACACAGGCCAACTGCAGTAAACATGATTCTCACATCAAACTGCCATTAGTCATGATAGAATTAAGGTTTGATTGGATTACTGTGATATCCATGGTTTCATTAAACTAACACAATGTCTACGCAACCTGGCCTTGTTTACGAAAAAATAATGAGATTGCTCATGTCAGGGACAGCTGCCCTCCTTGTTTTTATACAGTGGCCCCCTGAATCTGCCAGGGTCTCTGACCACAAATATAGGTGGGGCAGGACCTTGCATTATTCCACCACAAGGCAGTACCCTAAGAACATAATCTTGATTCTAATATTCTGAATAACAATACTTTATCTTAAAATGTTGACTTGTTGCAGATCAAAATCTAAATTAAAATGTTATTTGATCATTTTAAGTGTTGTTGAAGAACACCATAAAGGAGAGGGAGAGAAAAAGAATCTACATGCCATAAACACATTTCCACAGTACTAAAAAACTAGATGTTTTATAATGATAATAATGTGTTTACAGTAAATTTAAAACAGAAAGTTTCAAGAGCCAAGGCTTTTGGACATACAATTTGTCATCATACAAAACATAAAATGTCTTATCACCTACCTTTATCTTTTGATTGCCAAACTATTTTTTTTTTTTTTTTAATGTCTGTGTGACGAGGAAGAGGGTGGGGCCAGGCCGTGACTACGCACGCCCGGCCCCCAATCGGGTTAATCAGCCAAGGAGAGGGATAAATGCAGCGGGATGTGGCAGTTAGAGAGAGAGAGAGAGAGCCACACGCAGCTGCCTTGTGTGCGTTTATGTTTTGTGTCTTTTTTTTAGTCGTTCAATGTTATGGCTTATAGCCAACTCAACAAAAGGGTTTGTGACGAGGAGGAGGCAGGAACGAGCTGAACAGTCTAAGTAATATTTTAATTTAAACTTAAACAAAAAGACACAAAACATAAACACACACGGCAGCTGCGTGTGGCTCTTTCTCTCTCTCGAACTGCCGCATCCCTCTGCACTTATCCCTCTCCTCGGCTGATTAGCCCGATTAGCCTGCCCTCCTCCTCGTCACAGTCTGGTTCTACAGAAAGAAAGTGTTTGATGGTCAGTTCAACCCAATCTCATGAAAAGTTGTACATAATTTACAAAGTGGCTATTTCGTGTGATGTCGCACGATTTTGTTCGTATAAACTTGTACGACTTCATCACGTGCAAATTCCCAGATGTGTAATGTGGAAGTAAGCGTGAGTTTTGCACACGAGGCGTTAAGGACATACTTATTAATATTATGCCCTTACTCAAACTCCTTATCTAAACTTAACCAATCAGTAAAGTGTGTAAACATGATAGGAAGCTGTTGTGTGTGACAGAAGCAAGTATTTGTCACGTATTAGATGGAAACGATGTCCAGCAACTTCACTGGCTGTAATGAAAGTCGTAGGAATTCAAACGAGTGCAGTTGCACGATATCATACGAATTAGCCAAATTTAGAAAAGTCATAGGAATCCTGACGATTTTGCAGTGAGAGTGTGTTGGTCAATTTGTCTTTAATTTGCCATAGAAACGGCACACTGTTATACACACGTTAATCGATAGTGCTCGCCATATTCACGATCTGTCACGCTGCTGGCACGCACTAATGCTAAAATTACTTTTGGTTTGGCACTACGTTTATGGGCAGATTTATTCCTGGCCCAATGGGTCTCAATAAGGGCTCGTTGCAGTACCATATTTGACCACAGATTTCCATTGGGAAAACTGAGGGGCGCTGTGGAGTTCGGGAGGGCAGCATTTCTTCCCCACATGCTTGAATATCTTCATCAAACACTGTGTAACAGAGCTTTCAGATACTTTTCAACTTAAAAATAGGATAAAAACTTATACTAGGTCTGCTTTTAAATACATATGCCAGCATTTTGAGCACATTTACGGGAAACAAATTACATTATACGGATTTAAGCTTTTATTCCATTATTTCTGTGATTATTTGATTGTTGGAAACATAAAAATCAAGATATTTTAACGTTGAAAATACTGTTTTGAGGAGCCGCTTCAGCCCCTCTCTCCTTGTAAACAGCAGTGCGAGTGCAGATATCACACCCGCACACACACACACTCACAACGGTTTGATCGCACGGCTCAGGGACATGATCTAATCAAAAGTGCGAATTTGCGAAGTTACCACCACCATGCATTTGTACTTGGAAAAAAATTAAACGTGCAACATACGATTTTTCAGAGAGGATAAAGCATTTAGGTTAAATGAAGTGGCACTAACCCATGTGTATTCTGCAGAAGCACCGAAGGTGCTTAATAAGGTTGCTGGTGTTTCCCCCTTTGGCTTGAAATCTCTGTAGGCATTCATGGCAAGATGGGTTTTCCCAGTCATCAGGCAAAATAATTCCAAATTTCGCTACATGAATTGTGTTGTGTAAAAAGCATCGCACTCTCCAATGTTTTATTTAAATCCATATTATCCATTAGGAGACTTGACCACCAAATTAACACTGGGATTCAGACATGTGTGTTTGAAGCATGGGAAAACCACTCATTGAAAAATAAACAATACCATATAAGGGGCAGCATTTTGCGCTCTTAAAGGGCACTGCATGAAGGGGGCATCACTCGAAAAGACTATATTTTTAATGTTATTTAATGAGACAGGTCTGATTCAAATGAAGGTTTTAGCAAAAATAATTTTAATTTTTAACTTTAATAGGCAACCTAGGAAGTCTGGGAAGGGCTCATTTTTTAAGTTGTGTTACAAGCCGTTCACACACTGGCAAAAAAAAAAAAAAAAAAGGCGAATATTACATGAAAATTGTTACATACTGCACCTTTAACAGTTCAAATATACGTAACATATCCCTTAACATATACAGTAAAAATTATAATATATTTAACAAAACTACATTTTACAATATTATTATTTAGATGTAAAAAAAATATTTTTACCATTTAATTAACAGTAAAACATTTATATTATGTTTAACAAAAGAATACGTTTACTTTTATGGTAAAATATTGTTAAAATCCGGTAAAAAAAAAAAAGAAAAAAAAACTATAATTGGATGTTCCCAGAAGTCCCTGCGTGACCCATCCCATTTCATTATTTTTTATGGAAATAGTTATGTTTCTTCTTATTTTTTTATATACCTTATGTACATTGGGGTGTTCAATTTTATATTTTCTGTAGTTTAGTTATTGTATATTGCATTATTTTAGTGTCACATGTGTTACCCTGATGGTGTAACACTGTTTACTGTCTCTACATGTTTCAAGTCAAGTCATTTTTATTTGTTCATTTGTTCATTTATTTGTTCATTTCAAAGCAGCTTTACAGAAAATTATGCTTTAACAGAAATTGTTGTAATATACTAATGTCTTCGAGTCTTAATAGTGCGGTTTATAAAAAAAAAAAAAAAAAAAAAAAAAAACAACTATTGCAAATTGCGCCTTAAAATAAACAATACAAAATAATTATATTTTTATTTAGACCTCCACTGAGCAAGCTTAAGGCGACTGTGACAAGGAACACAAAACTCCATAAGATGGTTAATGGGGAAAAATAACCTTGGGGGAAACCAGGCTAACTGTTAGTGCCAGTTCCCCACTGACTAAACAGCATGAATATAATGCCAATATGAGTTATTTATGTGTAGTACAAGTCAAGATTTAAAATTAGTATACTAAGTGTTAGGGGCCCATTTTTAAACAAAAAAGCTTTTGTATTAACTTTAAGATTAATGACTACATTTTTAGAATTTACATTCTTAATTAACTGTGGAAGTGCAAACAGATGCATTGTCTTTTGTTATTTGGCTGATGAAGGCAGCAATTAATTTATTATCTATATATTCCATTTTAAGAGCGTAATCCATCCTCTGACCAAGGTGATGCAGGCAGAGGTCATTATGGTGCACTGCAGTTCGACTGTAAGCTTGTGGCAGATTCATTTCCGGTGGAGTCCAAGTCAAGTCCAAGTTTCAGGCAGTGTCCAGTGAAGTATCCCATGTCTGATGGTTGGTGTATTGTGTATTGGTCAGTGCTCCTGCAAGGCCCACTCTTGATGTACTTTAATTAATCATGTGGCCTTCTGTTGTTATTATGGTGATTAACAATACATTTGACAGTGAAAAGCAGATTTTTGTAGTTACAGAAAGTTGGTTTATATAATTAAATAATATAAATGGTAGTGAACTGTATACAGGCACCAAAATGAGATCATGTTATTTCTGAAACATGGTCACTGTATTTATTTATTATTATTATTATTATTATTATTTTTTTACAGTAAATTTCTTCCATAGCTCAATTTCAGTGAATATGACAAACTTTCTCTAAATAAATAAATAAATAAATAAAAAGGCAAACTGATTTAACTGAGATTTGAGCACATTTGAGTACACGAGGAAACATTGTTTTGGTGGTAGGACAAACAAGTGCACACAGAACATTACAGTGAGACACATAATATAAAACAAGGTAAGAGTATAAAAAGACAAAGAAATAATAGGACATATAACAGAATGGTGTATGTACATGTGCAAGTGCTAATGTATGTGCAAGGTAGGGGTACAGTTACTGAATTAAATATGTGAATTTACATATGTACATGAGATATGTATTTACATTATTGCACTATGGGGGAGTCCTGAAGCAGTTTAATTGTTCATAATTTAATTGTTAACTGTTCTTGTGCCTGGATGTCCTGGCGCTCTGTGCTCTGTAGCGCCGGCCAGAGGGCAACAGTTCAAATAGGGAGTGGGCAGGGTGTGTGGGGTCGAGAGTGATTCTACCTGCAGGTTTCCTCACTCTGGAGACATACAGGTCTTGGTGAGTGGGCAGGGAGGCACCAATAATCCTCTCAGCAATCCTGACTGTCCGTTGTAGTTTCCTTCAGTCTGATTTGGTGGCTGAACCAAATGTACACAGGACAGACTCAATGACAGCCGAGTAGAACTGTGTCAGCAGCTCTTGTGGCAGGTTGAACTTCCTCAGCTGGCGAAGGAAGTACAACCTCTGCTGAGCCTTCTTCACAGTGGAGTCTATGTGGGTGTCCCATTCAGGTCCTGAAAGATGGTAGAGCCCAGGAACATGAGTGACTCCACTGCTGCCACAGTGCTGTTCAGGATGGTGAGTTTGACAGTGGGGTCTTTTGCAGTGCAGTCATTCATGTACAGGGAGAAGAGCAGTAGAGAGAGAACGCATCCCTGAGGAGCACCAGTGCTAATAGTGAGGGTCCCAGATGTGAGTTTCCCCAGTCTCACTAGCTGCTGTCTATCTGTCAGAAAGCTGGTGATCCATCGACAGATTGGGGTGGGCACAGAGAGCTGGGTCAGTTTGGTTGAGAGAAGATCAGGCACGATGGTATTGAAGGCTGAACTGAAGTCCACAAATAGGATCCTTGCATAAGTCCCAAGTCTGTCGAGGTGTTGCAGGATATAATGCAGTCCCATATTGACAGCATCATCCACAGACCTGTTTGCTCGGTAAGCAAACTGAAGGGGGTCCAGCAGGGGTCCAGTGATGTCCTTCAGGTAGGCCAAAACCAGGCCTGAAGCTTTCCTAGTTTTTGTTTCCGAAAGACCCGGCACACATCCTCCTCACAGGTCATAAGTGCAGATTGAGTAGCAGGAGGGGGGTTCCAGGAGGTGTTGGTGTGTGTGTGAAGTAAAGATCAGAGCAGGTGAGGGGTGTGAGTCTGGGCTTTTCAAACCTGCAGTAAAACACATTCAGTTCATCAGCCATTAGTTGACTCTCTACAGACAAAGGGGAGGTGTCTTGTACTTGGTGATGCTTTTCAGGCCTTTCCACACAGATGCAGGATCGTTGGCTGAAACCTGTTCAGCTTTTCAAAATAGCTTCTTTTAGCCATTCTAATTTCCTTAGTAAGTGTGTTCCTTGCCTGGTTGTACGATATTTTATCCCCACTTCTGTAAGCATCCTCTTTGGCATTAGTGGTAACAAGATCATGTTAAGGCATGTGCTGACTTTTCCTGTGGGTTTAGAGACACAGATAATTTACCTGTCCTCCCTATGGATTAGGTTCACATACTACACAATGCCTGTCCCTTTGTACCTCTGCTGACGGTAGTAAATACGCAAAAACAAGGATTATTGACATCAGTTTCCGTCATGCCAGAAATACAATAGTATGGCATCAGGCCACTGTCAACAGGGAAGTGTTAGATTTTATTACTGCGTCCTAATCCTCTTAGCCTCCTAATTCCTTTTGACCATGGTCTTGAGTTGCTCAATGAATGCATGATGGCTTAATCCCTCGTTAGAAAAGGTTACCACCACTTTGGCTCCCTGCGCTACTCGCAGTGTCTTGCCATGGAGGAGCTACTGATACCCACAGATGCCGAGGAGGTACCCCCTGAGCCTCCCCAATTCTTCTCTCCAGCAGGGCCTGCTAAAACCCCACTGGAGAGAATGAAAGACTGCATGAAAAGCACGTTCTCGGTCAATGTCATGGAGTATGTGAAGGAGTACATCAGGCGAAATGGACTTCTGACTCTCTCAGTGCTGGCTGTGATCACAGGATGCATCCTGGGCTTCATGCTGAGGGGTCTGGCCCTCTCCACACAGGTATTTCACTCAGATTTGAATGAAGTAAATCATTATGAAAGTGTAGATGAAAATGAACACAAGGCAGGAATATTCAAAAGGTATAATGATGCAGTTTGGGTGATGATCATGTAGGTACACCCTGTTTTGTGGACACATCTTATGAAGGGTATTATTCTTAGATTGAATCTCTGTCCACTGTGTGTTTTAAAGAACATGTGACCCATTAATTGGCCCATATTTTTTCCTCAAAGGGATCTTAGTTAAGGTTGAACATTTTGCCAAGCTTGTTTGGGTCAAATAAACAGCACCACATAGTCTCACTAACAAATTTGCTGCAACATCTCTCCAGCCTTTAACTATTTTCTTGCTTCAAGCCAATTGTATAATTTCATAGTGTGGTTTTTGTATGAAAATTTGCTCAGTCTACATGTGCTTTTAAGGGGGCATTTTATTAACTATGGTTAGATGATTTAAGACCAGCAAACATTCACTTAATCAGATTTTAGAGGGCACACATTGAATTCACTCATCATGTATCTGGATTGTTTGTATCAATCTTCACTATAAATGATGTAACTCAAAAGATTACATGAGAACAACATTGTTGACCTTTGATGTGATGGTTGGAGGCATGCAGGGGTGAATGTTAGTGAGACCTTAAAACCATTCTATGCTCAGTTGACTTAATCCCAGACAGAGAGCAGTCTACCAACGCAAGCGGAGGTTGACGTGCGAGAGACGGTCACACAGAGTGTAACGTTTGAGCCTTTTAATGTCAACAGTCAGGAGAAACATACAAGGAAAGTAGCTCAGAGGGGTTGTGTGGGGGATGAACTTGGACACTGAAAGCTATAAGCTCATGAACCCTACTTGGTCTAGTGTACCAAGTAACTAAATTACAATTTAAATAGTGCTGTCAGTCGATTACAATTTTAATCGCAATTAATTGCATAATTTTCATTGTTAATTGTGATTAATCACAGATTTTGAAAGTGCTGAAATTCTCTATATATTTCTTTTCCTGTCAAAATGCACTTATTTCCTTATTAATAAAGAAAACAAAACAATATGTAACAATAATATTTTACTAACATTTTCCAAACAAAGCCTTCCACAATATAAAGATAGAAATGCACTAAAATATCACCAATTCAAGTGTTTCGCTAAGTTTTAGTAGGAGGTTGACTAATTGAAAGAACTAGTCCCCACAAAGGTTGCATATTTATTGCAGTAGGCATTAAATCTCTTAAACCTTCATCCTCCACAATGTTAATCAGCCGGCAAACTGTGGCTACCCGCTTTGCTGCAGCAATCGTGAGCTGCTTTCATGATTCGCATCAGAGTGTCAGTGCCAATAGCGTTAAGAGGTCTTTTCCACATCATTTGATCACTGACATGGCTGTTGTGTGTGGCTGAGTTCAGAATGGCATATTAGCCATACTACTCTTACTACTTCTGCCAAATATGTCTATGGCAGAAATAGTTAGATTAATATGGTAGTATGCCATTCCGAACTTGGCCACATGTTTGTGGTGTGTGTTTCAGTGTAATGACTCTGAGCGGACACATTGTTCAAGGTTCCACCCTGCTCCGACCAATGTTTATGCTGGTTTATGCTTTATTAAAGGTAAATGTGTTCTTAATCACAATTAAGAAAAATGAACGCATTCAGCTTTTAAAATGAATCGCACAAATGAACGTGTTAACTTTGACAGCTCTAACTTTAAATGGTGAGGGCAAAAACATGAAAGAGAATTGTAAAGACTTCTGGTCATTATCACAAAATAGTCTCTGACACAAAAGGGTCTCGTATCATCCTGAAGAGGGATTATTTTGCAATAAATGAACATTACTTTCTCATTACATGTCAACCTAGCAAATACATAAATATTTAGACATTAAATATTGATTTGAGGTTATTCTGTGAGTTGAAACAGACATCGGCGTGAAGATTTGCAGTGTTTCCCACAGGATTTTGTGAGACTGTGGTGGGTGGACTTCGGACCCTCTAGGCATGTCCAGAAGCATAGTCCCCCGGAAGAATATTTTGTACATTTCAAAGTTAAATGCATCAATCTGGTGCACTTTGAAAGCAATATTAAGAGGCTAGATCTATGAAGAACTTTGAGCTCTTATAAACAATTTTGTGCTCTAGTAGTAACTTAATAATAAACACATTGCTTGTATAGATATGATTGATGACACGGCAAAAAAAGTCACACCCACAAAGCATAAACGAGACGGAGTTTAATGCAGTTCACAAATGGTCAAATCAAAAAATCGACTAGAGCATTCTTTTATGTTATTATGAGAAGTGTAAAAAAATAAAAAATTTTCTCTCCCCTTTTTCTCCCTAATTTGGAATGCCCAATTTTCAATGCGCTCTAAGTCCTCGTGGTGGCGTAGTGACTCGCCTCAATCCGGGTGGAGGAGGACGAATCTCAGTTGCCTCTGTCTGAGACCATCAATCTGCGCATCTTATCACGTGGCTTGTTGAGCGCGTTATCGCAGAGACATAGCGCATGTGGAGGCTTCACGCTATTCTCTGCGGCATCCATGCACAACTCACCATGCGCCTCACCGAGAGCGAACCACATTATAGCGACCACGAGGTGGTTACCCCATGTGACTCTACCCTCCCTAGCAACTGGGCCAATTTGGTTGCTTAGGAGACCTGGCTGGAGTCACATTTGAACTCGCGAACTCCAGAGGGGGTAGTCAGCGTCTTTACTTGCTGAGCTACCCAGGCCCCCTTAAAAATATTAAGTATATAATTACAGTCTAGGTAATTAATGGGAAACACTGACTTGTTGAAACTAGCACAGCTTTGTAGGAAATCAGTGAACTGGGAAAACAGTCAAATATAGTTAAAGTTATTACACAAAAACATGTGACTGGGGAATAACCAATTTGACTAATTAGAATCAAGTGTTCCAGAGAGCCATTTAATACAAAATAAATCATATGCATACATATTGCAGTTATGAATAACACAGGTATTCATATTTTATCAACAAGAAATGACAATAAAATACCTCTGACAGTGCTTGTAAAATATTGTACCTTTTCAACCTGTTACAGCATCCTTAACATTCATTCTTTTTTTTTTATCTATAAACTGATAAAACAGTTATAAACTACTGTATGTGACATTTTGACATTTTATTAAAGTCTTTAAAACCTCTAAAATAAAGATATTTGTTTTTCTAAACAGGCAAAAATCTATTTCTCCTTCCCTGGAGAGCTGCTTATGCGAATACTTAAAATGCTGATTCTTCCTCTAATCACCTCCAGGTGACACTTTTACTCACTTTACATATTTAATAAATTTACTATCAGACAAAAATCTTTTTTCATTTTTATTTTTTCATAAGTAAAGACTCTGTAGACATATCCTCATATCAGCTCTTACTGTCTACCTGTAGTTTGATGTCTGGACTGTCGTCTATGGAGTCAAAGGCCTGCTGCAGGATGGGGTTGCTGACGGTAACCTATTACCTTTGGACCACGTTCATTGCCGTAGTGGTCGGCATTATACTTGTTCTGATCATCAAACCTGGCTATGGAACAGACATGGAGAGCCATAGGCTGGGGGGTGGACAGGTCATGACATCTGCAGATGCACTGCTAGATCTGGTCAGGTATGACTGTCGAGAATGGACTATGAGAAACTCCAGTTTAATATTAGGGTGACTGTGAGTTTGCCAAATAGGACATGTTCCTGGACTGACATCTTTCGTTGGTCCTGCAACATCATAACTAAAACCAACATAGCCCTAACCCCAACCCTATAAACATAGCCCGAACCCAAACCCATCCTAACCCTTACCATTAAATACCCCTAAAATCAACGGTAAATGATTGGTTGAGATCAATGTTGTTGTCAACAAGTAGGCCATGTTGCTGGATCAACATCCTTGTTAGTCCTGGATCAATATTCCCATCAACTAAATCAGGGTTTGGTTTAAGGTTTGCTTAGGGCTGGAATTAGGGGCTTGAACAACATTATAATCAACCAATCATTGCCCGTTGATTTTATGGGTAGTTAATTGTAAGGGTTAGGATAGGTTTTGGTAAGGTTTAGGGTTAGGGCTATGTTGTTACGGTTAAGGCTATGTTTCTTTCAGTTACATTATTGCAGGACCAACAAAAGATGTCAGTCCAGGAACAAGTCCAACTCAGCAAACTCACTGTCACCTTTATATCAGCCTCTCCAGCTACAGAAAAGATGGAAGGGTTTTGGGGTAAAATTCACCTCATTCTGATAATCTGGGGAAGCCAACATAATCCATCCCCTCCATTTATTAATTTCCAAAAAATGATTGAAAACATGTCTACGTGACACCATGTCGCCGCCATTCGAAAGAGCTGGCCATGTCTGGGGAGTTTAGGCCGTTACAGTGCAATCCTATTAAAGCAGAGGGATGATTAAGATATTTTTAGTAATCCATACAAAGGGCCATGTAAGAGTGGAGGACCCTCCCAACCCCCCTCTGCTCATGCAGGTCTCAGTGAGCTGCTGTCAGTCTCGTGCCACTACATTTATTTCTCCAGGTTTCAGTGGTTGGGTCCACAGCATGTATGACAGGGGATAGATGGATTGTGGTTTACAGTATATTTATGAAGACACAATTGTGCTTCAAATGCTTAAGACACATGGCCATTTATTCTGTGTAATTTCTATTCCCAGAAATATGATCCCCTCCAATCTCATTGAAGCCACATTTCAGCAGGTGAGTGAATCGACACTTTAACATATAAATCCTTATCTGATGAGTGATCTTAAAATGTAAAACAAGGAAAAAAATTATCATCTTCTCTCATCTCCCTTACTGATATTTTTGTATTTTTATCATCTCTTTTCAGTATAAGACAGACCTTATTCCCATTTTAAAACCTCCAGTGATCACGGAACGCCCAAACGTTGTGTACCTGATGCCTGATGAAGACAATCCAAAGGGTCGAACTGTGCTTTTGGAGCTCACGCCACCTCCAGATATCGAGTATAAGACTCGTCCGGGTAGCAGCCAACAGATGAACGTACTTGGCATTGTTATTTTCTCAGCTACGATGGGTAAAGCATCTACTCATTCCAACCTCCTTTAAGTGGAGCTTCCACCTAATGAAGGATATTTATAGAGTAAAATGACATGATAAAAAAAAATAATATATTGAATTTTTTTCTTTAGGTCTCTTACTTGGTAAAATGGGTGAACGGGGGGCTCCCCTAGTAAATGTTTGCCAGTGCATCAATGAGTGTGTGATGAAGATCATTAATGCAGCTGTATGGTAAGAGACTGAGCTCTGGTATGAACTCATTTAACAATAAACCAAGCAGTCTGTGATGTTTTATTATGTTCTTTGGAAAATTAGATCAGTCAGAACTATAATCTTTAAATAATACATTTGGGGTTTTAAAGGATCATAGAACCAATTCCATACAAAAAACTAAAAGTAATTATTGAAATTAAGGTCAAAGTCATTGAGAAGCTTGAGGACTCAGATACCATTAGCTTGAGGATCTGAGGGAAAGTTTGTTGCATGCAGATGGCATGTGAGACACGGCTGACACCATGGAGGTGTATTAAAGCTAGGCTGTCATGTGGCACATGCAAGGATTATGGATTACCTGCATTTAAGAGCTCTCACACGCTTTTCCACACTGCTGGGTAGAGTAGGGAATTTCTCTATTTGGCTTCTTAAAATCATTGATTAAGGCTTTTATCAAAGTCAAGATGAAATCAAATTTGACCTTATTTACTTACTTAATACACATTCATTGCCTTATTGTGCATGATTCATCAGCACACATTATTTCAAACAAACAAACAAAAAAACAACTGTAAAACTATACATAAAACTGTAATAACTTGAATGACATCTTCAAGCCCTCTTGTTTTTCAACCCCATCCCTTGAACCACCTGCATTTACAGACCAATTACACAATCCAATCCATTCCTGATGTATAAAGTCCCGCTCTGCATTTTTCTTCCATTGAAAATCCTACCCTGTGATGTGCACAGAACGGGGGCAGCAGGGGCGCAAGCCCTTTCATTCACAAGTCTGAAGGTGCCCTTCTTTTTAGAAATTTTAATAATTGAATTAAAATGGTTAAATAAAACAGAATTAAAATCTCTTAATAATCTCACAATAACAGTAATAATGTGTTATAATGAGGTTTCTTTGTAAATCGTGGGCGTATTAAAGGAAAATAAGCGTAGGTGCCTTTAACAGTGCGCCACAGCAGATCGGGGTCGGATTCCAATCGCAAGTGATTCTCTATGCCCTACTCCCTCTGAGGTACAGGGCCCTTGAAGTTGGTACTCTGAAGGGAACACAGAATCACTGTATAAACGTGCCCTTCGTCTTGTGGAAGGGCCCATTCATTTTCTCACTTTCCTTTGCAACGAGCTTTCGAGTGGCGTCCCCTCCCGCAGCAGTGCCCTTTGAAGGAGCAAAATTGTTGTTTTGAATTCGCCCCGGAGATCGAAGTGGTGTCACGGAGCATCAGCTGTTTTTTTATTCTGTTTGTGTTTCATGAAGTTACAAGCAAAATGCGACAGAAGATATCTGTTTATAGTATGTACACTCTGAAAGCTTTTTTCTCCAGGCCATTACTTGATATTAATTTAATATGTGAGTAAAATAATGTTGTTTTCTATTCTCGAACTTTCCGATCGGCACAATGATTTGACCATATGTTTGACAGTTTGTGTAGAGTAAATAACCATATTTCATAAGTTATGGAAACAGAGCACTTCTAATTTGTCAGCAAATTAAAAAGCAGCTGGTAAGAGTTGGTTATATTGCCTGTATGCATTGTAAAGTCTTTAAAACGACACCTATTTTGTGTTATTGAGGCTAGTTATTAATTATTTTGATGATTTCTTTTTCAGCAAGGAACATCAATAGTATGCCAAAACATGTTTATGCATTATTATTTAAGCGACTCAAGCACAAGCATACAGTATTTTCCTCATTAATTTTCTGCCTGCAATGTATAATAAATAATATGTAGCCTACATTTCAACATGTTCACATACATCATTTTTGATGCTACAATAATTTAATAAATACTTTAGAATCCAGAAATTACATTGCTTGCATTGCTTTTGTTTATTTATGAAACATATAGTTAGCATTTTGGCTGTGTACACAGAACGACGCAGAACTATAAATGCAAACCAACATAGGTCAGATAAAATGTCCACTCTATATATTGTGTTGTAAGTTCGTCAACAGATTAACACTCGATTGCTACCGCATTTCCGACATCACATGGCACACCTGCAGTATAGACAGCTTTATTAATTATAATGGGAGCAGTGGCATCGTTTTCAGTGATATAAATTGCATACGTCTTTTATAGAATACTGCCATTAATTGAAGGAGCTTTCTGATTCAGCCAAAGCCAGTTTGGTTTTTGTTTAAACTAATAGACTAATCACTTTCAGAAAAACACCATGGTATTTTGGACATGTGGGCTACCCATTCAAAACCATGGTGACAAGGTCAGAATGGAAGCAGCAGAGATAAAATGATAAAGTGAAGGTGCAGAGATGAGAAAAGTGAAAAGAGTTATGAGACAAGAAAAAGATTAGACAAAAAAAAAAAAAGAAAAAGAAAAAGAAAAAGACACTGTGTCCTTATCATGGTAATACCATGGTACTGAATGATTATATTTTTATTTCATGATACTGTCATAGTACTCCAAGATACTTCAAAAAATACCATGGTTTTACTATGACACGTCAAAAACATGGGATTATCAAAAATATGGTGCTTTTTGTTAAGAATATAACAGAATAGGCTATTATTTGTCAAAAAGAAAATAATGGAAAAAATGGTGTTTATAAAACAAGAAAAATGCTTAAATACACAAAAAGCAAAGAATGAGTTAAGTATATAAGTGCTACTCTTTAAAAAAAGGCCTGGGTAGCTCAGCAACTAAAGACGCTGACTACCACATCTGGAGTCGCAAGTTCAAATCCAGGACGTGCTGAGTGACTCCAGTCAGGCTTCCTAAGCAACCAATTTGCCCAGTTGCTAGGGTGGGTAGAGTCACGTTGGGTTAACCTCCTCATGGTCGCTATAATGTGGTTCTCGCTCTCGGTGGAGCACGTGGTGAGTTGGATGATAGCGAGTTGTGCGTGGATGATCCGCGGAGAATAGTGTGAAGCCTCAACATGCGCTAGGTCTCCGCGGTAACATGCCCAACAAGCAATGTGATAAAATGCGCAGATTGACAGTGTCAGACGCGAAGGCAACGGAGGTTCGTCCTCCGCCACCTGGATTGAGGCGAGTCACTACACCACCACAAGGACTTCAGTGCCCTTTTTTATCCTTTCGCCCATCCCTGCTGAGGTCTGTGTACGCCACTGATCCTACCTTTTACTCAGAAATATGTCACATTACTGAGGTAAAATGGGATGCGAACACCGTTTCATGTTGACTTTAAGGCTTATTGTGCTTTGTATATTTAAAGGGATAGTTCAACCAAAAATAAACTCATTTATTTTACTTATTTACTCACTTTCATGCCATCCCAGATGTGTATGACTTTCTTCTGCTGAACACAAAGATTTTTAGAAGAATATTTCAGCTCTGTTGGTCCATACAATGCAAGTGAATGGTGACCAGACCTTTCAAGCTCCAAAAATCACATAAATGTAGCATAAAAGTAATCCATATGAATCCAGTGGTTTAATATATGTCTTCTGAAGCTAATCAATAATTTTGAGTCTGGGAGGGACTATACATTTTTTTCATCAGTTCATAAGATTTACTCGAATAGATTTTTTTAAATATATTTAAATCCCTTATTTCATCTGTTGTTGATTGCTCAGTTGGAAACATCTTAGTCTCAGATCACACCCTGATGAGTTTAGAGGTGTTGCCACACACAGAGAAAAATAAATCATATAGTTGGCGCTTTAATGTATCCCTTTTGCAAAATCCTGATTTCCAGCAAATGTTAAAGACTGAAATCAATATTTATATGGAGACCAACTGGTCCTCAGTATCCTCTGTGGGCGTGGCTTGGGAGGCACTTAAGGTGGTTCTTAGTGGTCGGATCATACAGTATGCCTCATTCATCAAAAAATGTATGCACGAGAACTCGTGGAGTTAGAAGGGAATTTTAACAATTCTGAAGCACCAAATGTCATCTGATGGCCTCAGAGAATTAACCCAATTGAAATACAAATATAATACTATTTTGTCACAGAAAGTGGAGTTTTGGTTATTAAGACAGTCATACTTTGAGTCAGGGGACAAAGCAGAGAAGCTTTTTCCTAGATATATAAAGCAGAGAGAGTCTTTTTCTACCATTCCCTCAGTGAAATCTGCTGGTGGTGAAATTTTTACCACGGCTATTGATATTAATAATGCTTTTAAAGAATTCTATATTGATCCTTATAGCTCCATGTCTTCGTCTACTGATGAAGATATTAGAAAATTTGTGGAATCATTAAAACTTCCTAAATTGACGACTGAGCAAAATAATTCTCTTGATTCTGAGATAACCTTGGAGGAGCTTGACGAGGTAATTAATCCTTACCTACAGGCAAGGCTCCCGGGCCAGACGGCTTTGCCGCTTAATTATTTAGATCTTATGCTACAGAATTGGCTCCACTTTTGTTAGAAGTTTATACAGAATCATTAAAGAATGGAAAACGTCCCCCAACCATGACGCAAGCCTGGATCAGTCTGATTCTTAAAAAGGACAAAGATCCAAGCGAGTGTAAAAGTTACCGTCCAATTTCCCTGATCCAGCTAGATGTTAAAATTTTGGCAAAAATTCTGGCTAACCGATTAAGTAAAGTTATGACATCTCTTATACATATAGATCAGGTGGGGTTTATTTGGGTCCGTAGCTCTTCTGATAACATTAGGCATCTCATTAATATCATGTGGTCAGTGGTGAATGATCAGACTCCGGTCGATGCCATCTCACTTGACGCCGAAAAAGCGTTTGATGTGGTAGAATGGGATTATCTTTTTAAGAGTTTGGAAATGTATGGGTTCGGAAATAATTTTATTGGATGGATTAAGTTACTTTATAGACACCCTGTAGCAGCAGTACAAACAAATGGATTAATTTCAGATTATTTTACTCTGGATAGGGGCACTCGGCAGGGTTGCTCTCTTTCCCCATTATTGTTCTGTCTTGCCCTGGAACCATTAGCTGCCGCGATAAGAAGGGTAGATGATTTTCCAGGGGTGATGGCGGAAGGTATGGCGCATAAGCTTTTATTTTACACAGATGATATTTTATTATTCGTCTCCGACCCCACTAGATCTATGCCTTGCCTCCACAGAATTATCAGTTCCTTTTCTAAATTTTCGGGATACAGAGTCAATTGGTCCGATTAAATCCGAAGCTTTAGCTCTAACAGCGTGCTGCCCAATAACGGCTTTCCAGCCGGGTGTCTTCCAGTGGCCCAAACAGGGCATTAAGTATTTGGGCATTTTATTTCCAGCAATTTGTCTGATTTAGTTCATTTTGACCCATTAATAAAAAGGTTTTCGGGCGATGTGGGCAGGTGGGCTTCATTACGTTTATCTATGATTGGGAAGGTTAATGTTATTAAAATGAATTGTATTCCAAAATCAACTACCTACTACAGTCTCTCCCCATTGAAGTTCCCCTCTTTTATTTTAAACAATTTGATAGTATTGCTAAATCCTTTATTTGGAATGGTAAATGTCCTCGGATGCATTTTAACAAGTTACACAGGCCAGTTGACAAAGGTGGGTCAGGTCTCCCCAAGATTTTGTATTACTATTATGCTTTTGGTCTCAGACATTTGGCACATTGGTCACTTCTACCTGAGAGAGCCCCTCCCTGGCTCTTTATTGAACAGGAGTTCCTTGCCCATATCTTGCCATTGCAAAGTCTTTCCACCAAGCTATCCAGAGAAGTAAAGACACATCCCGTCATCTCACACATGCATTTAGTGTGGACAAAAGTTTCTCGCTTGTTCAAATCTGACATTTATCTGAACGTTGCTGCAAGTATTTGGTTAAACCCGAATTTGTGCATTAACAAGTCCCCTTTCTGCTGGACAGAATGGATTGAGAAGGGTGTTACTACACTGGGTGACCTGTATGAAAATAGAGCATTGAGATCCTTTGAAAATATTATACAGCAGTTTGGGATTCCCAGATCTCAATTTTTTTAGGTATTTACAGCTGCGCCATCTACTCTGTACCACCTTTGGGTGTAGTACGCAGCCCCCTAAAGCGGCAGACACTCTTGAGATGGTGCTTGCTGCTTTTAGAAAAGGTCATGAAGCTTCAGCGTACTATTCCTGGCTAATTAAGAGTCTAGGGGATGGGGTTCTAACATCTCTTAAGAAGTTATGGGAGAGAGACTTGAATTTAGTACTGGAGGATAAGGAATGGGTTAGGATTTTTAAAAATGTCAAGTCTATGTCTAGGGATGCAAGGGTGCGCCTCATTCAATTTAAGATTCTGCATCATCTTTATTGGACCCCCTCTAGAATGTACAGGCTTGGCCTAAAAGACACACCTACTTGCTGGCGATGCCGGTTGGAGGATGGGGACATGGCCCTTGTTTTTTGGTCCTGTGTTGAGATTCAGGAGTTTTGGTCTGGGGTTCAGAGATTTGTCTGCAAGGTCTTGGACACTCAGATTTTATTCTGCCCCAGACTTTGTATTTTGGGTGATGGGGCTGGTATTAATATTATAAATATACACATAAAAAACTGGGTCCTTACCTGCTTGATGATCGGCAGGCAGGTGATACTCAGGGGATGGAAGTCGCCGGGTGCACCCTCAGTGGTGCACTGAGGTGGGCAGAGTGGCAGCTTTTGAAGAGCTATCATATAGACTACTGGGCAGGTTGGGTGATTATGGCAGGAAGTGGGGCACTTATTTGGCCTTCCTGGGGGATTGAGGGGGAGGAGTAGTGGAGAGGGACAATTGGGTAATTTCTGTAATTAATATGTGGAATCTTTGTTCTTTTTTTGGTTGGTTAATTTCTTTAGGTCTTTTTATGTCATAGAGTATTTTCTTTGAACTGCATGTTTATATGTGTGTCTGTTACTATTTAATGTCTGACCACTGGAATGTATGTTGGGTGATGGGAGGGAAGGTGGGGGGCATATATGGTTAAAAGTTGATTCTGAGTTTTCATGTGTTGTATGTGTTAATTTTAATTTTGGAATAAATAAAATTGTTAATGGCAAAAAAAATAAAAATAATTGAGTGCTAAACAAATCAATATTTCAATCATTTTTTACTATAAATCTCCACTTTCACAATGTGAAAGAATGTGGAGATTTATAGTACAAAAGGGCTTAAATATTGATCCGTTTCTCATCCACACATTATATCGCTTCTGAAGATATGGATTTAACACTGGAGTCATATGGATTACTTTTATGCTGCCATTGTGATTTTTAGAGCTTGAAAGGTCTGGTTACCATTCACTTGCTTTGCATGGACCTACAGAGCTGAAATATTCTTCTAAAAATCTTTGTGTTCTGCAGAAGAAAGTCATACAAAACTGGGATGGCATGGGGGTGAGTAAATACACTTATGTATACAGAGGTGCAAAAATGATATGCTACGTATTCAAAGCATAGGGACACCACATAATATATCGGAGTGCCATAAAAAGGGGGTGCAAACAGGTGCTAAGGGAGTGAGCTAAAAAAAAGTGCACCTGTTACAAGTTGTGGTAGAGATGGAGAAGCGATGTATCTATTCGCAGGCTTTAATGAAGATAAGACAACATGGCGTGCCATAAACAAAATCACACACAAGCTTTACACAGACAAGAACTGACAAAACAATGAACAAAACTGGAGGGTACCAAAGAACTAATGAGGGGATGGAAGACAGTTGAGGATGAAGAACAGCTGGTAGTGATGAGGGTAGTGCACTGTGGGAGATGTAGTCCGGGAGGAAACTTAAAAATAAGAGTCAGAGGAAAACAGAATGTGACATTACTACTACCCCCCCCCCCCCCCCCCTTTACTCTTGGCACCTAAAGTCTGAGTCATGAGAGGCAGAGCCAAGGGAGATGGAGCCATGGAAAGTTCAAGGGACGAAATCAAGGGAGGCTTGAGAGGTGGAACTGGGGATCTTAGTGCCCGGAGTGTAGCTGAACACCCGAAGGACCATGGTGGAGCCGGAGGCTTGGAGGACCGAGGCAAAGCCGGTGGGTGCGAGGACCGAGGCAGAGCCGGTGGGAAGGAGGTCCCTGGTGAAGCCGATAGGTTGATGGCCCGCAGTGGAGGTGATGAAGAGGGATTGGATGGCCAAAGCGTAGTCCAGGGTTTGGAGGGCCAAGGCGGAGGGTCAACGGATCCCCCTTGTCTGTGGAGTCAAATGGGCTGATGGTTGAGCCGGTGACTTGAGGGGGACCGGCTGAACAGAGGGAGGAAGGAATAGGGGCACCAGATGGAACCAGGGTGTCCAATATGCTGGCTGGAATCAACAGAGGGTGACAGGTAGTCAGGGTGGGAATAAAGTCCAGGTCTACCAACTTGGTGAGAGCTAGGTCTGGGACAGATGGGGCTACAGTCTCTGGGATGGTCGAGGCTACAGATGCTGGCTCATGAGCCGTGGCAGGCTGGAGAGGAGATTCAAGGTCCTCATCCTCCTTACCCACAGAGTATGGTGAGCCGCAGAGTATGGACATTTCAGAGCCTCCTCAATGTAGTCGGCGAGCGTCCAGTGAGGACCTGTCGGAGGCATCAGCTCCTTCAGTGCACTACTCAGACCAACCCAGAAGAAATTCACCAGAGCATGGTCATCATAGTGCACCAAATTTGCTAGATGGAGAAACTCACGAACGTGATCCTCAACTAGACGCTCCCCCTGTTCGAGGAGGATGATCTGTACAGCCGCTAGATTCATCCTTGTCGGTCAGTTCTTCTGTCACAAGTTGTGGTAGAGATGATGGAGAGGCGAGAGAGGCTATGTATCTATTTGCAGGCTTTAATGAAGAAGACAAAGATATAAGACACGGACAAGAACTGACAAAACAAAGAACAAAACTGGAGGGTATTATTTATACACCAAAGAACTAATGAGGGAATGGAAGACAGGTGAGGATGATGAGAAACAGCTGGTAGTGATGAGGGTAGTGCACTGTGGGAGATGTAGTCCGGGAGGAAACTTCAAAATAAGAGTCCGAGGAAAACATGAGAGAGACAGAACGTAACAGCAACACATACCATAAAAATCATTTTGTCTGATCAAGTTATGGTTAAAAATCTAATCAAAATCTATATACAAAATGAATGGGATTTTTACTTCCAGAACTAATGCACTCTCATGACCATGTACTGCAACACAAGCAAATAAATGTGAACAAGTCTTAGTTCAGTTAAGATTGCTGAAGATATTGCATATTACCTTATCAAGATGATTGGCCTTTGAAGAAGCTCTTTCTCCAAAAAAAGCATATGACTAATTTCTTCACCTTCCAGACAAACTCTTAAATGATCAATCTCTGCCAATACTACAGGTATTTTCCTTTTGGGATCATCTTTCTTGTGGCCGGGAAAATCCTGGACATGAGTGATCCGTCCACACTTGGGAAGAAGCTGGGCTGGTACGGGATAACGGTCCTGGCAGGCTTGTTTGTGCATGGCCTCATTTTGCTCCCCTTCTTTTATTTCATTCTGACACGGAAAAATCCTTTCACATACATCAGAGGGCTTCTGCAAGCCATGGTCATTGCCCTGGCCACATCGTCCAGGTACAAGCAGCTTCTCATTAAACTCCACAAATTTAATAAATGTAAAACATGCATTGAGCCCATGACCTCTAAGTGTGAGTTGGAACTTCTTGTCTATTGTCACAGTTCAGCAACACTGCCCATTACAATGAAATGTTTGCTGGAGAACTGCCACGTGGACAGGCAGATTGCCCGGTTTGTGCTGCCGGTTGGAGCCACCATTAACATGGATGGAACAGCCCTTTATGAAGCAGTGGCTGCTATTTTTATCGCCCAGGTCAATGAGTATGAGCTGGATTTTGGACAGTTGGTCACCATCAGGTATTTATGCCAAGTCTACCTGTTTTAATGATTAATTGAAACTAGATAAGCAGATACTTTCTTATACAGACAGTGATATAGGTAATCTAAAGAAAGTCTAAATATTCATCTTATTGTAATAGTCACAGAAATCTACATTTAAAGATTTATGATCCCTGACATTAGCAGCTCTATTTGACCAGATCAGTTATGAGAAATAAAGGATGATCATATACTAATGTTAATATTTTGGTTTCCTCCAGTATAACAGCAACCGCTGCCAGCATAGGTGCTGCAGGAATCCCTCAGGCAGGTCTTGTAACCATGGTGATAGTATTGACATCTGTAGGACTGCCACCAGATGACATCACACTGATTGTGGCCATTGATTGGATTCTGTATGTTTGAAATTACTGCCACATATCTGCTTTAAAATAAAATCACATTTACAGTTTATGATAACCTCTAACCACTGCCATGATGGAATACTGTGTTCAAATAGTTTATTGAATCTTGATAAAATATAATAAATAGTGAATGAATATTCTGGGCTCCATACAAGTTGACAGTTATTATCAGAAAATATTTATCATGATTACCACAGAAAATAATTTCAACTTCTATTTCAGTTTGTACAAAACTATTTTCTCTGGTAATTGACAATAGGCAAAAGATGCTAGCAGTAGAGGTTGTATATAACCATCCTGTAATACACAAAGCATGAGGCAAACATAGAGCTTTGACAGACAATAGGATAAATTATTTCACCCTTTCTGTTTTAAAGAGATCGATTTAGAACAATGATCAACGTACTAGGAGATGCTCTGGCAGCTGGAATCATCGGCCACTTGTGTCGAAAAGACTTCCCACCTGACAGAGAAGTGAGTTAACCTCAATTTTCTTTATTTACATACAAATGCTATATGGGTCAATTACTTTTTGAAGCTCATGTTTGATTGTCTGGCAGATGTACATAAACAACTGGTTAACCTTTAATATCAAAATACCACAAAATTATAAATGCTTCATGTATGTGACTCTCCTTTCTTTAGGCCAAAGCGAATGGAGCTTCACAGGACACTCAGACTGCTCGTAATTTGGAGAATGTGCCTTTAACTGAAGTACCACTGTTGGCCAGCAAAGACTGCATATTCGAGGTGGTTGGGGACACGGTTTTTGAACGACCCACAGTCTACTACAATATATGTCAAGTCTGAGTCATCAGACAGTGGCCTTAAAGATATTCATGCCATTCTTTTGGAGCTACATTTCTACTATTGTGCCATTAAGTACTGAATGAACAATTTGGTTGATCAATCGTCAGGCTTTTGATTATATTGACTAATATTGGCTGTTATGTACAGCTGATTACATTTATTCTATTCCCTCTACAAGGGACATACTACAAGTAGTGCCCACTTGTGTAGACTCTTCTGCTGGAATTCCACAAGTGAATGCATGCTGCCATTCATTTAGGAATTTTGTTATTCAGTGATTGTACAGACTAGTAAAGTCAGAACACACACCTGATTACATCACCTGAACGGAACAGTATCTTAAAGGGGGAGGGAAATGTTTACTGAGAGACGGTTGAAAATGCACATTTTCCAAAGCTTTCCAAAAAATTGTGTGCAATAAAAAGGGTGAATGATTTTATATATATATATATATATATATATATATATATATATATATATATATATATATTAATATTTTATTTTTTTACATCTAAATGATTGCACTTTTGTGTAATGAACTTCTACTACATGTTTGTAATAAAACAATCATTATTGAGAAACAAATTACTCAGAGACTGAGAGTATGCACGTAAGGACAGATGCTTCCAGTGTCAACATCGGATTTGATTTTGGGGAAAACAAACAAACAAGGAGAGCTTAAGCCTAATTTGTCAGAGCTGCGTGCCTTAGTAAAAAGCTCATGATGATCATCCCAAAGAACATAAATGACAAATTAGTCATTTAGAGGTTATGACCACTGAAACATGCAGTGATTCATCTCTCAAGAGTTGCAGCCTTGAACACTAAAAAGGGAAAGCAACTCTGAAAATACTAAACCAGTACACTTGAAATGAACAACACATTTATGTTTGAGATAAGAACATAAATTATATTGCATATAAAATCCAAGTGATATTCCACACAGTCATTAAAAAGTAATATGATCACATTGCTATGAAACGTTCAAATGGATTCAGACTTCTAATGGATGTTGTTCACTCGTTGGATGGTGATTTTTACTGCTTGATCAATTATTGTAAATGGGCTAATGTAACAATTCTTTAGCATTTGGTCTTAATTTCATTGTATACAATCCATCTGTTCACTTAATCCAATCGTGTTGGGACTATGTGAATAATATTTAATCAATGTAAGGCTGAAATTGGGCAGGGGATTTCCAGTTCCCAGCATGCTTTGGATGGGATTGGATTGGGAGAATTATTTTAATGTCTTTCTATGCTAAATGAAACAAGTAGGAAACTTGTTAGTGTTTAATGTTCTGTTATGCTGGGATTTAGAGGAGTTTCTGTCATGTTGAATATTTTTTTTTTATTGATTACCATTGTGGAGAAGTGGGCCTAATGGTTAGATCGAGAATGGGTACATTACTCCTGAAAATTAATCTCATGAGGCAAATATAGAGGGATCATCAGAATAATGACTGAATGTGAATCTGTAAACTCTCAGCTGCACCATTCAATTTGCTTGGGAGTATAAAGATTTGACTGTGGAGCAATGAAAAAAGTCATGTGGTTTTATGGCAGTGCACTTGTGTTTGTTGCTAGTTATTTGAACAGATACAATTTTCATTAGTTTAACTAATTTCTCAAAAAATCTCAATAGGCTTTTTTTCAACAGGTAAGTATTTGAGTAGAGCCTACATTTTAATTTGGTTCCACACAAGGAAACTGTGTTTATTTGTTTTCAATCTACACAACTGAATTAAGTTACTTTTTTTTTTTTTTTTTTTTTCGCACTCCACACTTTTAGTGCAGAATTGAGGATTAATAGCACCTAATTATAGCCTTTAGACATATAGCTTCTGATTATTACAGTTTATTATCAGACAAATGTCAGCACTATTGTAGCACGTTAAAATGTTTGGTGAAAACAATCAGCAAATTAAAGCATGATTAACAAAAAAAAATAAATAAAAAAAAAAAACATAAATGGAAAATTAAGCTTATTTGAATAATCTTTTACTCTCAAGAAACATTAAATTTAAGAAGCATTTAGAAACAAGGTAACAAATTTTTACAACACTGGCATTTATTGGAAGGAAACACATGGAACATCCTGCTACATGACTTTAGGTCACTATCAATGCAGACCCAAAGCACAACGTACAATTAAACTGATGTCAACCCTATCGACATATCTAAACATGCACATTAGCATAGTGCTGGCCTGCAACCTGATGTATTATGAAAGTACTTTGAGATCTTGGGACAGCAAAATAAATTCTTATACATGGCCCTTTTAACTTGACAAATCTTCAAAAAGCAAAACAAATTTCACAATGTAAAAAGCTACATTTGGGGTTTGCCTTGGTAAGAGCACTACACTGAAAATGTATGAATATTTATGCTGAAAATTCATCATTTAATACTGGTCTAAAAACTAGATTTAACTGCAGACATGTGCCTACAACCCTGTATCAAATTGACTTCATTTAAGACAGAAACTTTGTAAACCTTTTAAGTGGGGGGTGAGCCATCCATTCAATGCTGTTTTTTTTTTTTTTAAACAAATTTTTTTAAATGCTTCTTTCAACAATCTTCCAGATAAAAATCAAACAATCATGAAAAAGTAACATGCTGTTAACTGCAAAACATTTTAATGTCTACACAAAATATAAAATGAAATTGTTTGAAATAGAACAAAAATAGAAAGACAATAGTAAAAAAAAAACCTTAATCATTCCTTGACATCATATATGTGACAATACTTCACACTCCAGAGTTTTTGGTCCTTCAAACTTCCTTTCACATTACGGATGGTTTAGTTGGAGAACTAGATGGGTGGCTGTCACTACTTACAAAGGTCTAGAAGAGGTGAAGATGTGTGGTTTGCACTGACACTCCTTCAGAAAATAAAAATGGACTAACGAGTCCAGTGTGATTAAAGAGAGGTTGAAAGAAAAGAGCAAAAACAGACATATTTAGGGGGGTGGACCTTGATGGTCCCTGGATGTAATTAAAATTGCCCAGGGTTTCACAATGCCAGGCAATCATCAGGGATATATCATCACCTTACAAAAATTCTACATTTTTACAGTTTTTCCTCAACTACAGAGTATAACACTAGCACACTTATTCACCCCAACAGAGATGCATGAATAGGTTTATGTAGACAGTCAACAATAACTGAAATTTTTAGAACAAACCTCAATGAACTTTAAGCTGTTAACAACAAAACCCCACTTCTTTACTTATGAGCCTTGCTGCTTTTAAACGACACTTGTAGGACTTTGTCCCCCATGCGGTATCCGTTGAGGCTAGCAATGGCCATTGCTGCCTCCTCATAATTTGTCATGGTAACAAAACCAAACCCTTTGCACTTGTTGGTATTGAAGTCACGGATGACCTTGACATTGGTGACGGCACCAAAGGGACCAAACATCTGCCACAGAATCCCTTCATCTACATCTTGACCTAAATTATAGATAAAGATACACCAGCCTGAGGGAGAGCTGCCTGCCACATTCATATTAGAGACACCGCTCATGTGGTCAACACTCATGGGTGAAAACCTATGAGAGAACAAGAGAGATTAATCAGAACAACAACTCTTATGACAGGTATGGTAATGACAAAAAAACTCTCTTCACAAATAGTAAAATACCAACTAGGGCTGGGAGATATCAAATATTCCTGATATTCATTTAATGAATTGAATACATTTAATACATAACAGTGTGGAAAACATACTTTGATTATCAACTAGATTTTTTTCTGTATTTTCCTTCTTGCATTAAACATTGTCTACTTGACAATGGCTGTATATCGGATATTCATATTGAATATAGTCATTATTTAGCTATAGACCATTTCAAGGACTGTTTGTTGGTGACATCAAACGACATCAGTTTCATGAACATTTTCTGTTTGTCAAAACAGAGTCGGGCAACTTCTATTAAAATGAATGGAAGAAACTGGAACGCCCAACGGCAGCCAACGGTGAACGAAAAAAATACAGCCTTATCACTGCTGCACCGAGCGCGCCTCTTCATGGAAGACCAGTCTCTGCCTGTTGGCATCTTCGTGTGTCCAGGAACGGAGCAGTGAGGGTCTGGTGCGAGTTAGATGTGACGCAGGGGATTGGAGCAAGCATCGCGGCAGGCCCGCTCAAGTGAAGCTGGCGCCACACGCACCTCGGACCAATAAAATTTTACTGCTTATTTGAAATATGTTCTTTTATCGTAATCTTGACCAACCATTTAAGATTTCTGTCTTTCTCCATTCAAGTAAATAGGAGCTGTACAGTCATGACACTTGTTTTCATAGAAAAATGGCTGCCTAAACTGCCTGCCGAGTGGACCGACTAACCTTGAAAAAGAGACTTTGTTGAAAGGACCGTTGGATCGTTCTAATTAATTTGTTTCCATTTATATTCTTGAAATGGTTTATATAGCACAGCTCCAGTTCAAAAGTTATTTGAAAATCTACATTTAAGTAACTTTTATTCAGAGTAACAAACAACATTCAAACTGAAGGAAACATGTCGTTTTCTCACCTGATGCGCTGTTGTTGGTGGTGAACAGGTCCTCCGAACCTACGGGATTGAGTATGGTACAACTGTGAGAGCAGCTGGGAATTCTTGGTCTGGTTAGGACTGGCAGCAAACTTCACTGTGATGGGTTCAGATGCACCAGGTGGTTTGGAGCCATTGAGGTCTTTTATGGCTTCATCTGCTTCTGCCCTCTTATCAAACCGAATGAACGCCACACCACGTGACAGGCCTGAAACAATTCAGAAACAAAATTGAGACCCTGACAATATATTAAATGAGCAGTTAAAGGTGAAGAATTGGGCAGCATCATTACCGGAGGCTTGATCAACCAGCACACGGGAGTTTATGATGTGCCCGTAGCGGGTAAACATGTCCTCCACATCCTTTTGTGTCATGGTCTTGGGCAAACCACTGATGTACAGATTGGCATCTTTAATACTGTCAGAGCTTGGCCGGGCAAATGAGACCTGATATAATGGAGATAAAAAAACCTTATTAAAGACTACCCTTTAATGCAACATAAAATAAAAATATATCAAGTAAAAATGTAATAAGACATATTTGCTCCCATTATGGATGAAAATAATGTGGTTTCATTGTGTAGCTAAAGAGTAACCTAACATGTGAGTTTCATGTATGAAGTAGCAAAAGATAAAAGAAAAACAGACTAAAAAAAAACAAAACAAAAAAAATCCACAAATGATATTCTGCATTTCATATAGGTATAAAACAGTTTGTCTATGCCTACAACTAAAAAAAAAAAAAAAAAAAAAAAAGTGGAAAAAACTGACAACTTTCTTTTTAATTAAAATAGTGCAGGGCTTCTGTTCTCATACTCAAGCAAAATGGCCACTAACACAACCCCTCACTTTTTGCACCAAAACAAGAATGTTGCCAGATGAAAACAAATGGAATTATAGATTTTAATAAAAAATAAAATAAAATAAAATAAAAGTTCAGCAACTTCAGTATAATCCTGTACCAAATGTTTAATTTAACCATGTCAAGTCATCAAGGATAGCCAATCATACAGATTTTAAGGGACAAAGTCCAGTGACTTCAAACGGCAAGAAAAAAAAAATTCATGAAACTGAAAGTAAAGGAAAGACAGAAAAAAAAAAAACAACTGTATCAAACTCAGAAGATTACTCATAAAGCTCATTCCTTACAGAAAGCAGGCCGGACTGGAGCACGCCCTTTACTGCTTGGTATATACTTTAACATGGCACATCTAAAATGTTACACATGGAAACAGAAACACCTCTTTGCACGTTACCTTGATAGTTTTAGACTGAAGTCTCAGGCCATTGAGTGTATTGATTGCCCTTTCTGCATCACTAGGGTTAACATAGTTAACAAATCCGTACCCTAAACTGTGGCCTAGAGAAAACAAAAGGGGAAAAAAAAAACAAAATAAAAACAACAAACGTTTGTCCACATCCTGTCGACTAGTCTCTCTGCACAAAATAAATAATACAAGCTAATATTAAAAATGAATGACAACAGTAAAATAAAAAGTCACAAGATCATCAAAAAACCGATTACCGTTTGACATCAGGAAAGAAAACTGTTAGTATACAGTATCAGAACCAAACATCATATACAAACTTTATAGTTTAGCTTCTAGGCAAAAAAAAAAAAAAAAAACTAAAAAAACAAATACCTTCCATCACCTCCTTAAAAATAAAAACAAAAGACATTAGTAGGCATTTCTAAACAAATAAAATACAGAACTCATTCATATCGTCTTATCAACCATACATCACATGTCAAAGTATTTTAAAACCCTTAAAAAGTGGGATGCTGGAGGTGGGGACAACCAAAAAAAAAATTCAAATAAAAGTAATGTCATAGACGCATGAAGATGGCACCAGACTGACATCACTTAGCCACTTCAGGAACTCCACATGTGAACAGGAAATTGTTACTTCTCCTCAAAAAAATTGTATGACACCCCGTCTACACCAGACTCAAGCAGCAAATAGATCCCATTATAATCAAAAGAAGCGGTTTACACTGTAAGCGTCCGTTGCGGCATGTTGCACTGACAGTAAAAGGATGCCCAGGTGTATTGCAGATGTGCTGCAGAGCTACTCTAGCCACTTTAATATCTTGTCCATCAGAAATAAAATGATTTTATTTCTAAATATCATACGTTTTAATCTTTTTGCCATGAATTTTGTTTGTTGAATATTTAAATAACTTCTAACTGCTACATCAAAGCCAGCTCCTGATGTGTACTAATTTAACCCTCTTAATACTTATAAAAAATTTATTTTATTTTTATTAAAAAGGGGCCTTACCTTGTACCTTACAGGTCAAAAAGGTTCGGAAAGATATAAGGTGTATATATATATATATATATATATATATATATATATATATATATATATATATATATACTCTTTTTGAAACAAATATTATTCACATAGTCCCAACACGATTGGATTAAGTAAACATAGATGGATTGTTTACAATGAAATTAAGACCAAATGCTAAAGAATTGTTACATTAGCCCATTTAAAATAAGTTAATTGAGCAAGCAGTAAAAATCACATTGAGTGAACATCATCCATTAGAAGTCTGAATCCATTTGAACATTTCATAACAAGGTTATCATATTACTTTTTAATGACTGTGTTGAATATCACTTGGATTTTGTGTCCAGAGTACTACCAATAAAATTTTGCACTTAAAAAAAAAAAAAAAAAGGATTATATGCTATTTGAATCTTATTAAAATGTACATTTCTCAATTAGAAAAGATGGACATCTGGACGATGAGGCCCTGCACCTAAGTGTAAACTTTCACACAGTGGAATATCTAATTTTTCTTACCTTGGGGTCAGACATTTGAATTTGTTCTTTCATCTTTTTAATGTGTATTTGTGTGCACATGCACGCATACAAGAGTGCGTTTCGCATTCTCCTTTCTGGCTGCGTCAGTCTCACTAACTGCATGTGTGGGTGCACATGCCGAGTGTGTGATTGTGTAAGTGTTGTGTGTTCTGCCTTCTGACAGTTTTAGTCTCACTCATTTATCTGTGTGTGTGTTTGTGCACATGTTGTGTACTGTGGGTCTCACCACTACATTTCTGTATGTGTGTGTTCTGCATTGTGGCTAATTTATAGATTTTATTTGACAGATTTCAGAAAAAAATGCTGTGTATCACCACTTTTTTGTGTGCAAGTGTGTTTGGGTGGGTGTGTCTGTTTTGCACTCTGGATGTTTTAGAGTCACCCTTCATTTCTATGTGTGTTTTTTTCTACATTGTGGCTGATTTATAGATTTGATTTCACAAATATATGTATCTTTTTTAATTCCTCTGCATTATGGTTTTTCCCATTCATTTACTATGGCCAGTCAATTTTGACTGCAAAGGTAAAAGATGTCACTTTCTTTGACCACTTAGACCACTAAGGAATCAAGTAAATTATTATTATTTTTGGTATGTTCAGATAGCAAGTGGGAGCAAAGTCAGCAAGTCTTGTACCTATCAAATAAAGGAAACCATTTTTATTAAATCGGAAAAATCAATTCTGATAAAAAAAATGACTGAAAGAAACAGGAGATTTATATAATCTTTTGTTTCTAACCACATTTATATGCAGTTTTAACAACAAAAACATTACAATAGTAACTGTATTATATACCAGTGGATTACCATTGAAAAAAGTTTTCCCATTTAACCATTGGTGAAGTCTACCAAACTCACAGCATGTCATTTAGAAAGCTCACTTCAAAGTGTTCAGTGTGGACGGCTAAGCAGTTCCGGTGTGTCAACGGACGTGCTGGGTGTAGACAGGGTGTTAGAAAATAAATACATTGGTTTCTCCACTTGGCATGCCCAACAGCACACAAGTCAGGATAATGATGCCCATACTTTATGCAAAAACTGAAGCATTTTCAAAATGTCAAATGTGTTTTGAGCTTTTTACATAAACTCATTTAAAAGGAAAGCCTAAATGAAACTAATTTTGCAATGCACTGTGGGAGAACTCAAATCCAATCAAATTCTCTACCTTATTCACAGTAGCGCCATTTTTAATGTTTGACAGGAAAACAAAGAGGCTGTGAGGGACAGACTTCCAGTCTCTTCAATAGGTTGTGTACTGTTGTTTAGTGTTTTGAATTGTTCTGTTTTCCATGAAATTTAAGAAGATAAAGAACTCCAGAAAACACAAGTTGAGGAAAATTAGGCTAGATGTTAGTCTTTTCCTCACAGCTTCATTTTCATTACAAACAAAAATAAAATATGGACTGGGAATAAGGACTATGGTATCAAATCTGGCCAGTACCATCTTAATACCTTGTCTACTAGGAAAAACAACAACATGCAATTTAGATAAAAAACAATAAACAAAATGTTTATTGAAGCATAACATAGCACAGTCAAAAGTGTAAAAAAAAAAAAAAACCTGACCCAAGGTTCAATACACTAATCAAAAGAAAAGGCCTGTGGTAACATACATAAAAAAAATTAAAAAAAAACAAACAAAAAAAACACAATTGTAAAATATTTAAGAATACTGAAAAACTAGTGCATTCCCTGTAGAAATTTGTAGTTATAAACCCATGGAGAGAAAAATTCCTCAGCATAAAAAACAGCTCTTGGGTGATCGCTAATAGAAACAATAAATGAAAGAAACTGACTCAATGTGAAACTATCACAAAAGAGAAAGTCACTAACCCATTCTGCTGTGTTTGGGAAGATTTACCTGCCATTTTGTCCCTTATGAGTTTGGCTGACTCCACCTCGCCAATGCTGCTGAACAGACTTCGAAGCTCCTCTTGACTCATGTTCTGAGGCAGGTAGTTGACGATGAGGTTGGTTTTTGCATCACTCGGCTCATCGCCCATGTGGTCCTCGTAACCGTTCGGCATGTCATATACTTCCTGTTTCACAGAGAATAATTGGAAGTGAGCAAACTACAGAACCCATTTCAGAATTATCCCAGTTAAAACCAAAACTAATGTGCTCAATTACAAACTGAAGTTCCAACAAGTTTGTGAAAGTTAAATGATTAGCCAGCATCACTCCCATCTGTACACTAAAATAAAGGTTGATCTTACCTTTACTGCACTGGCACCCTTGTCTCTGTCATTACCCTGGTTCTGAACCTCACAAACCTGCAGCGTTAAGACAACATGTTGTAATTATGGACTTAATAATAGAGGTCGACCGATATATTGAAGCCAACTGTAGCATTCTTTTTAACTATCGACTATTGCAAAAAATAAATAATTCAACACCGATAGTTTTTAAGGTTTGTTTGTTTAATTCCTCTGTGGCCGGCACTGGAGGGTTCTTCAGTTGAAACTCGTTGGTTCTACAGTATAACGGCGCACTCTAAAGTTAAATAAAAAAAAAAAACGACTTACTCCACATGGAGTTTGTTGTACCACGTGACTAGACAATGCAGAGGGATGGACACTTCAGAAGTGTATTTAAAACATCGACAGAGAAAAGCCAAGGTATGTATACAATGCACATTATTATTACATATAGTCATGGAAAAATAAATCAATCATTTAAGACAACCAAATGTGGTTTGATAACTAATTTGTTTATAACTAACTGCTACACTGGAGGACTACATTGCCAGCAAGGTGGAGAGGATGTTTACTTTAGCTGTTTGAATGGTTAGAACAATGTTACTAAGTCAAGAATGGAAACTGCCTAACCTTTCTCTGCCATTTAAAAAAAAGTCACTTATGAGTCTGTGCAGATCCGTTGAGGTTCTTTCCCCCGCGGTATAAACATGGGCGCTCCGAAGAGGTTTTGTTGCCAAGTAGATTAATATGTGAAAATGCTGCCTGACATTACATACAGTCGCTATTTGGCTTTGTAATGCAGTTTATGTAACTGCTGAACAACAAACACATTTGACCAGAGCATGTGAGCGGAGGGGTGATAATTTCACCTGAGCGGAGAGCGGCTTTTTGAAGATTCCGCTCCGCTCGCTCAACCCAGAATGCACTTTGTGATATGCTGGTTTGGGAATATGCTAAATAAGCAATAGGCCTGAGGTTATGGAGCTCTAACATTGTGTAGTGCAGCAAAAGGTGAGCTAGTAGACTACACTACTATACAATAATAAATTAATAGATAAGTAATGCATCTTGTTGTTTTGCCATCATGTTAGTACAGCTGCCAGCTAGATGCAAGCGTGGTTCTGCGGGGTTGCGAACATTAAAGCACCCTCAATTGAATATGTAAGCTTAATAATACTGTATATTGGCAAAGCATTTTGCCTTGAATCCCGGCTTACACACACACAAAACCAATAAACATGTATGATCTTTCAGATCAGTGTGTCCCAATTTGCAGGCGGAGCATTCTGCTTTCATGCCTCTATTGTACAACTGAGCATTTGATTAGTAAAGATTTACGCTCTCGCATAGAGAATTTCACAGCGGAATTCTCTCACTTAATCGACCAGCTTTCGATTTCTGCTTCGGGATAAAGTGGCTCATAACTGCCGGTCAGTTTCCCAAAGCCAAATCCACACCTTAATGAGAAGTGAAACGTAAAAAAATGATTCTAGATTAGTGGTTGCAGATAACATCTTCGACATCGCTTGCTGCATTCATGCGCAGAGAAAAAAATCTATTAATGATAGTACATTAGAAAAAACTTTTTGCGTGAAGGCAGTGTAATTTGTGAATTAAATAATTTGTATTTATTTTAGGATCATCAAACATGATTTCATCTTATTATTTGTTAAATCCATGGTTAAACCTTGCTGTACATATAAAGAGTGCATGCACAAGACATGATCGTTTGACGCATATAAAGTCCAGATTCACTTTATAACGCTTTAAAAATATCAAGGAAAAACAAAGGGGGCGCATGGTATCTACTAATATAATAATTATATAAATAACCACAGTCCTTTAGATTACATATGATTCGTACATATAAAATTGTAGGTAATATTAATAAAAGCAACAACACTGAAAAAGAGAAAAACATTCACTGCTGTTTTCTGGATAACTTAATACACCCTTTAAAACTGAACACAAAATTAGGATGATAAATTGCTTATTTTAATTTACAGACCCAAAGTCTGATAGCATTAAATCAGAAACCTATTAATGTATCAAATCTACAGTATAATCATTCTGTGGTGACAACTGAAGAACAATTATGAATTTCACTTTTACCTGCAATATTTTTCCTGGTATCAGTCCATGTTTTCATTATTGCCATAAAGGACACAAACAAACTTTAAAGTTGAAAAGATTGTGTTTTTCTGGGTCGGTTGTATCACTTGGGTCCAGTTTAAACTGAAAAGCGTTTACGTGACAACGCACATATGTTTCATCACTTGTAGAGGCATGTTTGATGACTTGTTTAAAGTAAATAAAGGTTTTTAAGGCATTATTTGAAGATGTTCAATAACGTGTGCTAACAGAAAAATATTTGACCGATTACAAATGATAAGGAAGGTCTGGTTGACCCGATTATCTAACAGCAGTTGTAAACCAGTCCAAAATAAACAGCGAGATTTTATATACAAAAACAATAGAATCACATAATTTCTGATGTGTACATTACTAATCATTTGATAATTTAATAAATGTCAGCCTATAGTCTATATTTCACCCAGAGGGGGACCTCAGCCCATGTGGGCAAAGGGGCAGTTGCTTGGAACACTGTAGCTACCCCATGTACGTGTTTGGAACCAAGTATACTACAGAGAAATTTCATGTCGAAGCGGGATTTGAGCGAACGCTTTTTTACCGGTGAGCGTGAGCGGTACTTGGGCCATAAGTGGCGCGCACGTGCATAGATCAGGTTATTGAGCGGAGTGTCACACCGCTCCACTCACATGCTCTGCAATTGACCTGTAATAGTTTACTTAATCTCAGATGGCAAAAGGCTTTGAAGAGGATACCAGTGTGGGAGAAATGTACTGAAGTCTTGCCATGGAAAGCAATACTTTCTAAAAGTTCAGCACTATTTTACACTGAGTGGAAATTTTTCATTCATATTAAATAATTAAAAAACTATGGGATGATTAGGGTGCCTGGGTAGCTCAGCGAGTATTGACGCTGACTACCACCCCTGGAGTTCGCAAGTTCGAATCCAGGGTGTGCTGAGTGACTCCAGCCAGGTTTCCTAAGAAACCAAATTGGCCCGGTTGCTAGGGAGAGTAGAGTCACATGGGGTAACCTCCTCATGGTCACAATAATGTGGTTCACTCTCGGAAGGGCGCGTGGCGAGTTATGCGTGGAGAATGGCGTGAAGCCTCCACACGCTATGTCTCTGCTGTAACGCGCTCAAGCCACGTGATAAGATGCGCGGATTAAAGGTCTCAGACATGGAGGCAACTGAGATTCGTCGTCCTCCACCCGGATTGAGGTGAGTCATTACGCCACCACGAGGACTTAAGAGCACATTGGGGAGAAAAAAAACAAACAAAAAAAATAAACTATGGGATGATTAATCGGCAATTGGCCTGTTTTTCCACCTTAGTTAACGTATGGGCAAAACCCACTATCGGTCGACCTCTACCTAATAAAGCCATGGCCATCAAAAGAGAACATCTATTCAAGTACACTGTGATAGACTGCTAGAATTTATTTAATCTCTCAGTTACCATCATGGTGACACTGAAAGACTAAGGACTACTTAATGGGCAGCATGAACTTCCATCCTACCTTAACACTGAATTGTTATGTTTAAGATAATTCGCCATTTCACTAAAGAATAATGCAAGTAAAAGTGTATATTCCAAGACGGCTAATTATAGAAATAAATAAATACTTACTTTTAGATACCTTATGTGTCCTCTTCTGACGGCCATGTAGACGCTTAACAGCTTCAAGATTTAAGTCTGAAAAACAGGAAAAAGAGATCAACCTTTATAACAAAGAACACAGGCAATGCCAGCGAGGACAGACCCTCTCTCATTACGTATTTGCAACCGCGCAGCACATTGTTTTGCCCATTGAAAGGTTTTCATAGACTGCACTCGCTTGAAAAAAAAAAAAAAAAAAAAAAAAAATATATATATATATATATATATATATATATATATATATATATATACACACAATCACACGTCTACCAATTACGATCAAAGAAACATTTATTCGTCGGCTACTCTTCACAAAAACAAATGAAAAAACAATACAGACTCTGTAGTAAACGGGGTGTAGGCTAAGCTACTTTTAATTATCTAAATTATGTAATTCCTGTAGTTTTTAGTATGCATAATTAGATTTAATTTACTAAGTTACGTAATTCTGCGATTTGCTATATGGGTAGTTTTAACAGATTAGAGTGGATGTAAGGTCGCTCTTTTGAGGCCTTCTAGCATCAAGCTAACAGCGCGCGCTGTTAGGGCGCGTGAGGCCCACGCATTCGTGAACAAACATTTACTTTGATTCAGGCAGACAAATGTGTAATGATTTTAAAACCAACAAGACGTACCTCAGGTTCCTTCTTCTTAAAGTATCGTTCGAGTTAAGCAAGTCACCAGACCTTTCGGTTACAAAAGCGAAGATCTGATCTATCTGCGTCGCACACGCCGATCAGCCCAAAATGAGAGTATGCGCAGGAGAGGCGATTAAACGGAAGTGAATTCGCGCCTCCTACTGGCTGCAGATCCCACCGTAGGAGAAGTGACGTTACGAATGATCAACGATATCGCCTCAAGTTCCTGTTCAGTGGAAGTCAATATTGTTAATATATATTTAGACTGAAAATATTAATGTTTTAAAACATCAGTGTAGCAATAATTTCAGTAATCCTGCAGCAAAAATTTTTTTGGTTTTCTTAAAGGTGCACTCAGTAACTTTTGTCTTTGTGTCATCTTGGACTTGTACACTGACACCTAGCGGCTTGGATGCAGCATCATTTAGAATCAATAGTTTTCAGTTGTATATGCCATTGTAGAAATTTAGTATTCACAGCCAGCCATGATTACTTTAATTAATGAGTGAAAAGGTGAAATAACAGGATGGTTACTGAGATTAAGCAAGTAGTATTCGGCTGGTCATGTGATTCTAACATGGCAGCCCCCATGTTCGGACCCTCTCCATGTAGAATAAAACAGCTTTTATAATGTTACTGATGACTGGAGTCTTCATTTTAATGTGAGTGCTCATGATTTCCTGCAAAAGTACAATTAATGTCTTTAGGAGTTAAACTTTTTTTAATGAGGAAAAAATTACTGAGTGCACCTTTAATTTCAAGTATATCTTGGGAAAAAGCACAACAATGTAAAACACAGAATAAATATTGTATAAAAAGTTTTTCTGTTAAAAAATATCATACAAAATATTGCATAGGATTTATTTACCAAACACAACTTGGCAAGATTTAAACTGTAGCCTATATAAAATGTACAGTTTTATTATAATATAAAGTGTCATATACTTACAAATTCTGTGAATTTGAGAAAGAAACAATTCTTCATTTGTTTTGTCATTGTATTTATGCAAGATTGTTTTTGAAACCTAAATTAAGAAAAAATTTGAATGTGTGATACAAATTTGTCTGCATTCAGTTAATGGCTTAACGACAGTGTTTTTGAATGAAAGGAGCTCTTATGGAAACTGGGCTCAGAACAGTTTGAACTGCACATTATTTTCATCTTGCCTCTGCATACAACCTACAAAGGCAGCATTTTTCAGTTCCCTTTCAAGTCGGTCATTTCGCAGGTGCAACCTATCTCTGAAACTCTTTAAAATCTCTGCAATTTTAATTGGCAGATAGCGCTTTGTGCTCCACCTCCTTGCACGTATATATATGGTGATGCACAGCCCTGTCTCTTCAGAATTTTCTTCTTCAGTGTAGCGATAACTCTTCGGCACTCGGCACATCACTGGACTCTCTACTAGAATCGGCGTCAAGATTTGCACCCTTCACAGCTGGTGGATCAGAGTTTTTCTTCTACAACCTGAATGCCCCGGCAATCACCGATTACTACTTTTCACCGTTGAACAAAAGCATGTTGAATCTTTGCTGTTTTCACTGCTTCACAGCAACCGGATTATTCTACACCTGTGGGTCTCAATGAAAAGTATCCTTTGAATTATTGGATTTTTTATTTTTATTTTCTGTGGTGTGTAACATAAGCGCTACAGCCTGGTTGCATTTGTGTGTTTGTATACTGTTCACAAGTGTAAAAGAGCTGCTTGCTTAACAACATCTTTATAAACATGGCGTTTTGCAAATACTTCTGCAAGCACATGCAAACAGGCATATTTCCCTCTTTCTGGGGGAAAAGCTGTGCTCGTTGAGGCTGATTGTGTTCACTGTGAATGCATGCATCTTAAGACGCTGTGCTCTCAGTTAATTTTTCATTCTGAAAGCCGAAGCCGTCCCTCTCTCCTTCCAGTATACTCCTGCGACTTCATGCAGGGCTTGAGGACTGGGAATAGAGCATGGAGATTTGAGGAGGATTTATCACCGGCTCAGCCTGGCTTGCCTCCTCTCATCCACATCAAGTGTCTTTGCCCATTCAGCACAAGCCTTGTGATTGCATGGGCAGAGCCCACGCTGACAGAGCGCTTGCCAAGTTTGATTGTGTTTTTGACAAAGGGTGCATAAAACTCAAAAAGCTTTCCTCTCGGCTCGCTTTCGCCCTGAAACCGGTCCCCTCCCCTTCCGCCAATCTCCTTCTGTGGCTTCTGAGGGACTGCACGAGGGAGGTGCGTGAGGACGGGTTATAGAGCACGGAGAAGTTGAGGATAATTTGTCACCGGCCTTGCATTTTTCCTCTCCATCTAAAGTGGGTCCACCTGCTTAGTACAGCCATAATGATCTGCGCATGGTGGCGGTTGTCACGTTTGGCAGAGTTGATGAGTGGGGTGTTATGTCAATAACAATATCACTGCCAGGCATGCAACGCTAGATGAGATTGATAGTTTTTATTGCGAGCGCGTGATAGTCAAACGCTTTGCTCTTGGCTTGCTTCTAAGGAAGCTGACACCATTCCCCTCTCCTCCCTGTATCTAGCGAGGACAGGATGCAGAGTGTGGAGAATTTGAGGGTGATTTTCACCGGCTTGAGTCTGCATCTCTCTTGTTCTCCATCCCCAGTAGCCTCGCCTGTTCTGTGGTGATTGACGACTTGCTCCGGTGTGCTGCAATTGTTCACGGTGGTGTTTATGTCGGGGATACTTTGTCATTGGCTTCATTAGTGAGACATGTACGCGTTCAGGTGAGACGCCTATAGTAATTTTCCCCCGCGGACAGGAAAACGGGACGAAGCAGCCTCTGAGATGGTGATGCTTGAAGTTTTTTTTAATAAGAAATAAATGGTGTTCACCATTTATCACATCTCCGAGTATCACCGCCTGTGAAAAGCTTCTTATGACTTGACCTTCTCCCTGTTCAGTGAGAGTTCAGGTCTCTGTCGCCTTGCGGTGCTTATTAAAAACGCTTCTCTTTCACTCGCTGTTATGAGCCGGGAACTGAGTGTGTCTTTCCTCTGTAACGTAGGACAGTTCGCCCAATTTTTTACTATGGTTGGCAACATTCCAGGAGACTGCCTATGTCACAACACAGAGATTTTAGGCACCTCCACATCACCTAAAAGCCATCTCGCTTTCCCTGCCGCTGCGAGCCGGGAACGTAATTTGTTTCATGACATAGGTCATTTCGATGCCTGTTTTTGCATTTGTTGACACCATGCCAGAAGACAGCTATGTTGCAATGCAGAGATTTTAGGCACCTCAATATTGCTTAATAGCCCTATAACTTTCCCTGCTATTGTGAGCCATAAATGAGGTTCTGATTCGTACTCGAGCACGACTTCTTGGTACTGTTCGCAAGGCAGCCGCCTTGTTTCAACGCATTATTTCCTCAACTGTAACAGTGCGGGAAGCGCCTGTTCTCCGTTCAGAGAAATTAAATCTCATGAAAGATGCGATAGGGATGATATCGATGGACGATACTCACAGCAGATTTTACAGCTGCTACTTTATAGTCCCCTAAAAGGATGGCGGATTATGTCCCATTTTGGATTTGAGGCGCTTAAACGGACACTTTCCATTCAAAATTTTTACTCAGAAGAAAATTATGTTGCATGTTTGCCCTATGGACTGGTTTGTGTCAGTCGACCTGAAAGACACCTACTTTAATGTGCAGATAGCCCCTCATCACAGGCCATTCTTGATATTCTCCTTCTAAGGGACTGCTTACCAGTTCAAAGTCCTGCCATTTGGATTGTCCCTGGCTCCTCGCACGTTCATGAAATGTGTCGATGCGGCGCTCGCTGAGGCTGAGCGGCATTTGCGTTATGAATTACTACGACAACTGTTTAAACATAGACATTTGGAGCATATGGGACTCAAATTCAACTGGTTGAAGAGCATGTTGACGCCCAGTTGACAAATCTCATTCCTGAGAGTGAATCTCGACTTTGTCTCTGTTGCGGTGCACCTGACAGAAGAACAAAAGTCATTCCATTCTCCAGTATTTTAACACATTCAAGCTGACAGAACTTTTCCGTTGAAGCTTTTCAACGGTCCCTAGGCCTCATGGCCTTTGCAGCAGTGGTCACTCTGCTGGGACTACTGTGAATGAGACCCCTTCAGTGCTGGCCCAGATTGAAGGTGCCTCATCATTCATGGCGTCACTGTCACTTATGTCTTTTGGTATCACACCGCTAGCCACGTTGACCATTTGGAAAATGCCCACGTTGTAACGGGTATGGCACTCGTTCAAGTGTCCTGAAGCAAAATGGTCACAATGGATGCTTCAAACATGGGCTGGGGAGCTCTGTGTGACATACACCCAGCCATTGGCACATAGACAGGTGCTTAAAAAACCTGGCACATAAATTGTCAGGAACTGCTTGCCATCTAGGGTTTTTCTTGTTCTGATCAGAACCAACAACACAACGGTTGTGGGTTACATAAATCAGGGGTGTTCGATTAGTCCTTTGATGAACTTGGCACATCAGCTTCTCCTCTGGTGCAAGAAACAACACGTTCCGGGTCACCTGAACCACGGCACAGATTTGCTCTTGCGACAGGGCACTATACAAAGAGAAAGGAGACTTAGTCCTTAGACAGTGTTGGTGATATGGAATTGGTTCGGGGAAGTAAAAATAGATCTATTTGCAGCCCCGGAGACAATGCATTGTTACCTATGGTATTCTCTGACACATGCTTCACTGGGCTTGGATGCTCTAGCCCACAAATGGCCAGTGGGATGCAAGTATGCATTCCCTCCTGTCCACTTACTTCACCAAATATTGTGCAAAATTCGGGAGGTCAAGGAAACTGTAAAAACTGGAGGATTCCATTGAGCAGGAATCTGCTCACGCTGGCAGAGGGCACAATTTAGCAGTGAAATTTCACGTCTGTCTCCTCTCTCTCTTCCCAAGTGTCTACTGTGAAGGAGAGCTAGATTTTGTATTCTGCTGCTTACTACCAGCTTATTTATACATGGTCATTCCATATGCCGCAGCGAGGGGTCAACCTATATGAATTTTCACTACCCACTTGGTTAGTGCCTCCATAATACATATTCACACATGTGAGTGATTTAAATCATCCTTCAATGCTGCACTACCCGAATCAGCTACATACATCGGGTACACATCACCATGTATATCCATCGTTTCATCAGTTTACTTCTAATGGTACGAATAAGAGATTCTGTTTGTGTCTTTAACTACCCTATTGGCTAATAGGCATAGTTGCACGTGCAAATCAGTATATGTGATGGTATACATTCCCCTAGCATCAGCAATGATGCAGCATTGAAATTACCTACTTGAAAGGGAATGATAAGGTTACGACTGTAACCACAGTTTCTTGCAACTGAATCTTCGCTACAAGGGCAGATTATTGCTCTGTACCCTTCAGTTGAATATTCTGAGGAGAAAGCGCTATCTGCCAATTAAAATTGGCAAGATTTAAAAGAGTTTCTGAGATTGGTTATACCTGAGGAGATTACTTCTAGCATCAGCAATGACGCACCATTTCATTCCCTCCTTTCAGGGAACCGTGGTTACAGTCCGAACCTTATCATTCCCTTTCAAGTCAGTCATTTCAATGCTGCGTCATTTTCGGACGCAGCAGTTTAATCAGTTTAAGGTGCACACAGTATTTTTTTTTTTTATGCATGTCGTCTTGGATTTACACTGAGACCTAGGGGCCTGGATGCATCATCATTCAAAATGCCAAAGTTTTTAGCTTCCGATGCCATTGTAGAAATTCACTATTCACAGTCACCCATAATTAATTAAATCCATGAGTGAAAGTGTCCAAAAACAGTATTTATTAATGCATTAATGTGACAATGTACGATTACCTCTTGTTTTTATGCCATTGAATAAATATGCATAATAATAATAATTATAGTAGTAGTAATAATAGCGTTTCGGAATGTTCGAATCCTTAATTTACGGGTTTATGGATGTTTCAAGGAGCTGTAAGCTATTTTTTTTTTATTATTAAATGACAAGTAGCTAATGTATTTATTCCCTGAAAGATATCAATGAAATAGGTGCACTTAAAAATGTTCTCGGTGGCAGTGTAGTCTCTGTAAACAGTGGGGGAAATTGTCTGCGGTATGTTTGACGGTTGTCAATACATGCTAAGTTTGAGAACCACAGTGCACTTCTTTTGGTTTCGATATTTGTCGGTTGGAAGGCGATAATAATTCATTTCCGGATTTTTTGGTTTTGTCTGAAGTGCCACAAATTACATAACAGCTTTTCATCATGTTTTTTGAAGTTTTCTCCACGTATTCCTCGTAGGAATTAACGAGTAGCTATGGTAACAGGGCTGCGCTTTCCACCACGCTAAACCACGCCTACAGTGTATGATGCGTTGCCGACTTGTTTCTATGGAAAGCAGTGAAAGTTGATATATCAGTAAAAAAAAAAAAATATTTTCCATCACATTTAAAAATAAATAACGGACACAAAAATCTTCTATACCACTTCAATGATTGTTGAACCAGTAGTATTAATTACAGTAAGTAAATAGTCATATATGGGCTACTAAAAAGCATACAAACTCACTTAAAAAAATATAAATTATTTGATAGCACAATTTATTAATCTTGGAAACATGGAAACTCCTGCTTAAACATAAACAGCATCTAAACTGGCTTGCAATTATACACTGAATTATAAGTGATTTAATTAACTACAAAATATTAATATTAGGCCTACTCTCACACATCATAATGTTCCAGCGATGTCTAATTAGGCTACTGTTTATGTAAGCAGTATGTACAAATAATTCTTGTTTGGCAAATATTAAAACAAAATAGAATGACAAGCAACTACTATACTGAAACATTTTGCAGTGCTGTCGTTACATGTTCATAAAGGCAGATAAATTCAGCCAACAAAAACAGGTTCACAAAAAAAAAAAAAAAAAAAAAAAAAACAGCCCTTCCACATTCAACATTGAAAAATGTTTTTACATGCCATCTATCCTAAGAGTAGATTTTTACAGAATTGTATATTTGAGGAGTTGGAAGCCCCTGTACAGTAGAAGAGGTAGACAGTGTGGCTGAAACATACTAGTCATGTAAATTCCGCTTTAAAGGGAAGATTTTTACAGTGTACAGTGGCAGTTTAGGTGTGATTTTCAGTAAAATGTTGCCAGGTGTTGTAGCTGTATGTTTTCATTCCTTAAGACTCTGGAGGCATTTATTACCTAGCAATATGAGTAGGGAAGGATTTATTCTGACATCAATGTGGTAACTCTGAATGACATCAATTCGATTTGATGGACTATATCTCTTGTCAAAGATGAGCTGGGTCAAATAATCCTTAATTTATTTATTTTTTCCATTGGTCCGAGCTTTTACCATTTGAAGCAATTTACTCTGGTGTAGTGCAAATACAAAAAGGGTGAATTAAAATGAAGATACATTTTATACCTATATACTGTATATATCCATATATATTCCTTTATGAATAGTGTATAGAACACAAATTTTAGGGTCTTGTGGCATTCATTCCTAAAACAAATATACTGTGCACTATCACAACATCACAAAGACATGATCTTCACTACCTTTAGAGAGAGAAAATTATTGTAAGATAATTTGCATATGATATCACAAGAGCAATAAAGAGCTAAATGAATTTCAGTTCAGATGAGAGATAATCTTATTCAAAATACATGTGCAAAGTGAAAAAAAATAAATAAAAACCATGTTTGCTGTGCCACTAAATTAAAGCTGCCATGAAAGCCACATGCCTCCAGGAGTGAAGAGCTTTTAGAAACTGTTAGCTCATCATGTACTTGTTAAGTATCAAAATTTCCCACAGCAAAAATGGAAGAAGAGAAGAATAAATTCTCAGTGGATGTTTTTTTAAATTTTAAAATTTTTTATTTTTTATTTTCTCCCCTTTTGTCCCCAATTTGGAATGCCCAATTCCCAATGCGCTCTAAATCCTCGTGGTGGCTTAATGACTCGCCTCAATCCGGGTGGTGGAGGACGAATCTCAGCTGCCTCTGCGTCTGAGACCATCAGTCTGTGCATCTTATCACGTGGCTTGTTGAGCACATTACCGTGGAGACCAACACGTGGATATTTTTTAAAGCATCCTCTCTTTTGTCCTCATATGCGACAAACAGCACAGACTCAAACTTTGTCACTCCTTCTGTAAAAACAAAAATCTTTATATTTTCCAGTCTTACTGACATTCTGCTGTATTGCCACCTGCCTCCACCCCCATGGTGAAACCGTTACTGAGGTTCTTGGGACTGGGTGGGGTGGTGCTCACTGACAAGGGCTCATGCTTCCCTCCAGGATCCACAGAGCAGCCCTTCTTGGGCACTCTGGGCCGCACCACTGGAGCCTTCGGAATGACAGATGTCTGCCTGTGTCCCTCTGCTATCAGAGGTGGGCGAGTGGGCATGGGTCCAGGCAGGCCTGAAGGTTTGGATTTATGGGGAGGGTGGAGTGGCGGACTTGGAGATGATGGAATGTGCGAGGCCTCATCTTCAACCTTGTCAGAACTTTCTTTGATAGAATTGGGCTCTCTCTGAGAATCCAATGTGTTTTCCTTCTGTAAGCTGCTCTGGCGGGAGTTCTTGTCAGAGTTGGGCATCTCATAGCTGTCTGTCCGTCTCCTCGAGCCCTCATGCATGCGACTTGTGGCAACCACAGCTTTCATAGCAGCCTATGAAAAATGTATGCCATTAATATTTTAATTATGTGTTTTTTTTATTTTTATATATATACAATAAAAGCAACAAGACACTTGAGGGCATGTTATATTATGAATAGTCATGGCTGAAGCGGTTGAGGGAGTGTGTCATTCCTAACAATGCCTTAGCAATGACTATATATATTTAAAAATAGCATGGCATCTCGTATCTTATTGTTTAATTGAAGAATAATAGATTTAAATTTCTACTTCCTAAAACCCTGCAGAACATTGTGTCAAAGGCCCGTTCAGGGTCGTTTCAGACCATTTTGGCACCCTAGGTGAGATCCCTCTTGCTGCCCCCATTGGGGTCGGGGGGGCGTTGTGGCGGCCTCCTCTTTGGCGCTTCAAGTAGAAAATCTTATATTTATTTGCTAATTTAAGTACATTTCACTGGTGAATAAAATAAGTAAAATTAAAGGAATAGTTCACCCAAAAATGAAAATTTGCTGATAACTTACTCACCCTCAGGCCATCCAAGATGTTTCTTTCTTCATCAAAACAGAATTTAAGATTTTTAGGATTTCATTTCAGGCCTCCTCCTCTAAACAATGCAAGTGAATGTACTTTTTGACAGTCCAAAATGCATATTTAGTGTGCATCAAAATAATCCACACGACTCCAGTTGACAAATAAAGTTCTTCTGAACCCAAACGATTGATTATTTTTAGAAACAAAACAATACTTATACTTTTTAACTACAAATGTTCGCTTCCGTCTCTGTGACACGCGATCATGATGTAAGCTCGTTGGTAAGGTCACGCGTCACGTGGAGGAAGAGGCAGGAAGCGCGTCATTGTTTACAAGAGAAACTTGCACAGACCACAGACCAAGCGCCGTTCACAAACCAAAACAGTCCAAAACAATTTCAAAACAATATAAAAGAAAAAAATAATTTCCAAATAATAATAAAAAAACATTACTGCAGTAAATAACCATCCTTTATTTCGGAGCAATGCCGTTGCGTTAACTACTTGTGCTTTTTCTTTAGCAGAAACATATAGGCTATATGACAGGAATTCAAGCCACACAGGTTGTAGTCAGTGAAACCATGTGTCCTTTGTGTGAGACTTGAGTGAAGTGGCGTGAAGGTGAGTTATTTATGCAGGCAGTGATGAGCGAATGAATTGAGTGCAGGTGCGGTGAATTAGAAATCGGATGATGAGGAGCGGAGCGCTGTGGTAGGTGCAGAGCCCGAGGGAGGTGTGACAATGACAACGTTTTCACACATACCTGAGTTCGCTGGAAAAACAGCACGGGCACAGCCGATGAATTCAGATATTGACCCTTTGATTCTTTCAATGATCTGAAATCCTCAGGGGTAAAATGTTCACTGCACACCCTCCAATATTTGAGAGCATGTAGGGGTGTACTGATATGCATGATCAGCGTGATAAGCCAGAGCTTCAATCGCTCATGATAATGTATAGGCAATCGATGAAAAGCTAATATTTATCCCACCGTGCATTTTCTTTGGGGTTTCTGAAGGTTGAAGCATCCAGGACACACACACTCACCAAATGACCATTTTGAACAATACACTTATACAAATACAAATCAACAGCAAAGACAATTAAACTTTTGTACAGCGCCACTTCTCTTGTAAACAATGTCGTGCTTCCTGCCTCCACGTGACGCATGACCTTACTAACGAGCTTACGTCATCCCTCTCATAAGCGCGTGTCACAGAGATGTACAGAAGCGAACATTTGTAGTTAAAAAGTATATAAGTATTGTTTTGTTTCTAAAAATAATCAATTGTTTGGGTTCAGAAGAACTTTATTTTTCGACAGGAGTCGTGTGGATTAATTCGATGCACCCTACATATGCATTTTGGACCGTCAAAAAATGGAGTACATTCACTTGTGTTGTTTAAAGGAGGAGGCCTGAAATGAAATCCTAAAAATCTTAAATTCTGTTTTGATGAAGAAAGAAACTCAGATACATCTTGGATGGCCTGAGGGTGAGTAAATTATCAGCAAATGTTCATTTTTTAGGTGAACTATTCCTTTAATTTAACTTTTTGAAGCTGGTGTTCCCAGCATGCACTGGGCTTGAATAATTAATGAGCTTGCATGGAAGAACCATGTATTAAGTTCCCATGTAACTTAATTTACTCAAAAGTTTAAGTTAAATTTACTCACACACTTTATCAATATTATGTCATAAAGTTAAGCAGATTTTACCTAGTGTTATACCATTAAGATTTACTTTGAAAACTGTGTGCAAAAACATGCAAAATAAAAATGAAGTAAAGCTTACTTTTTTTTTTTTAGTGCAGGTTAAAACGGGATCAGGAACGTTTTGAGAACTGTCCACTTTAACCGCATTCAATGGTGAATGTAGACACTTTCCACCACATTTTAACACTTTAAAATATGAAAAAGTGCATATACAGTATAGCATATATATAGTGTGCCTGATATCAACATGCAGTGAACACGCAAATCTGAAGCTAAGTACTCCACTAAAATAACTGAGAAGTCTGCTCAAAATGTCCTGTTTGTACTTAGTATTATGTGAAGAACGGTGCACTGATGTAAATGGCAATGGGTCTTGCCTGACCATTTGTGATGGGATCACCAGGGATGGATCTTAATACCAGCTGTAAACAGGGTCAAAAACAATGATGGTCATCAGTGGCTGACCTTTAATTTGCGCCGAGCATTAAATTCCTGTAGTTTCCTCTGGGTGGTGTCCATGTGGGAGAAACGTGCTGCTTTTCCAAGAACCCATGGATGCTCTAGAGCCTGTTTCACTGTGAGACGTTTATGAGGATCCAGCACTATGAGCTTACTAACCTATAGAAACATTACCATCAGTTAATGGTGAAGAAACAAAATGTGATCTCAAGTGAATGAATAATCAAATTAGTATCTGGTGAGGCTGTTCTTGGATGAGATATATTGCTCTCTTTCATCTCATTTGAAATCTGCAGTGTGATAACATCATCAGCATTACAAACAATATGCAAGAACAATAAACAGAACTCTTAAAGGAATAGTTCACCCAAAATGAAAATTCTCTCATCACCCCAGATGTGTATGACTTTCTCTCTCCTGCTGAACACATACAAAGATTTTTAGAAGAATATATCTGCTCTGTAGGTCCATACAAAGCAAGTGAATGGTGACCAAAACTTTGAAGCTCTAAAAAGCACATAAAGGCATCATAAAAGTAATCCATAAGACTCCAGTGATTTAATCAATGTCTTCTGAAGTGATCCAGTTGGTTTTGGGTGAAAAAAAGACCAAACTGTACCCCTCCTTTCACTATAAATCTTGACATCAGCAGTCTTCTTGGCCATCATGATTTCAAGTTTGATTACACTTCTAGCGCCATCTAGTGCTCTTCGCACACATTAAGCACTAGAAAGTGTAATCGAGCTTGAAATCAGGATTGTGCCTAGAGAATGCAAAGGCAAATTGTACAGTGAAAAAGGAGTTAAATTTTGGTCTGTTCTCACCTACAACCGATAAGATCGCTTCAGAATACATTGGTTAAAAAACTGGAGTCTTATGGATTACTTTTATGCTGCCTTTATGTGCTTTTTGGAGCTTCATAGTTTTGGTCACCAGTCACTTTGTATTTGTATTGTATAGACCTACAGAGCAAAGAGATATTCTTCTAAAAATCTTCATTTGTGTTCTGCAATAGAAAGAAAGTCATTAACATCTGGGATTGCATGAGGGTGAATAAATGATGAGAGAATTTAAATTTTTTGGGTGAATTACTTTTAATGCTGTCTGAGCAGACAGAAGGCAAGAGGAACTCACCAAATCCTTTGCATTGAGGGAGACTTCATCCCACCAGGGGGAGACAAACTCATAGTCACAGTTAAGAATGCGACTGTACATATACTGGTCCCCCCTTGGATCGAAAAATGGTTCAAACCCACACAGCCTGAGGGTAGAGACAGAAAAGAGGCAGATAGCAGAGAAAATGCAATTAATAAGTTGGGCAATGACCTGAAGGGAAGGCTCTTCATGGAGAAAAAGAGAACCAAATCAAACAAACTAACTAATGAGGAAGATTATATGCAGAATGTCACTAACGATATATAGGTAAATCTTTACCAAGTCAGGTGTTCAAGTACTTAGTATATTTGCATAACAAACCACCACTCCAGATATCCCAGATTATCTCTCTTTGTATCAAAGTTAATTCTTCTTCATATAAACAAGATGTTGTTTATTTTACTGATTGTCCATCAGAATATTAATAAAAAAAAATAAAAAAAAATAAAAACGAGACACAGCACTTCCTCAAGCTCTTGAATATTTAACATTTCACAGCTTTTTGGAATACTTTATTCAAATTGGTCAGTCACGGCATAATGCGGTCAAATAGTTTTCTATAATGACTGCTAAACTCTATATTTGACCATTGTTCTTGGCAACCAATCACTTTCACTGTGCTAAAATGATTCCAAATTAATCAATATTTCATGTCCATATGTCCATATATTTACTTATTTGGTAAATGATGAAGTACAGTCAATTAGTCATTATGGCAAAAATAAATAAATAAATAAACTCTTCAGGATGATACAAAATTTCTCTGCTTTCTGTTGGGGTTCTGATCATACTGTCAGCTTTATTACTGATTGGCTTTATTCTCACCTGTTTAGCCCTTACACCACTGCTATTCTAGTCTACATCGTTGATCATTTGTATTCTTTACTGCTGATATTTTTGCCACTGATTAATTGCTTGTGTTTTTGCATTTTTTCCCCCTAATTTGTAAGTCGGCTAATAGCATCTGCAAAATGAATAAACATCAATGTACTGTAACTGTATTACTCACAGAATGTATAGGATGACTCCTACCGACCACATGTCAACCTCTGGGCCATAAGGATTTCCTCTAAGGATTTCAGGAGCTGAGTGTATACATAAACAGGCAAATTAATGCAAATATAATAAATGATGAAATTTTATTAGTCATTAATTTGCTTGCTTGCAAACATTTTTATGAGTTTTTATTTTACATGTCAATTGGGAGTTAGGTTGGTAATCTAATAATAATCATAAAAACATTAATATGGTGTTTAAGTCATCACTTAAATGGTCTGTAATTCAGACTCACCACAGTAGCCAGGGGTCCCACACACTGTCTTCATTGTCACTTGCTCATCAATTATTTTTGAGAGTCCAAAGTCCGCTGTGGACATTACAGAAAAGAATCAATAAATCCCATTTATTACTGAAAGAGTTTTAGCCATTGTCACTGAAAAAACTTTTATTTCATTGTTCAGTGTCAACTTTTCCTGCATTAAAAAGATAAAACTGAGTATTCTTTTTTGGTTTTTTTGGTTTTTTTTTACCTATCTTCAGAGGTGCATCTATTGACAAGTCAGCATAGAGGAGATTTTCTGGTTTGAGGTCCCTGTGAACAACTCCATTTTCATGTAAATACTAGAATAGAGACAGAGCAAAAATATGAGTTGACATGAAATACATGCTATATTTCATCTAAAACAATTAAACATTTTTTTCTTTCTAATTCTTGTACAATATTATGGTTGCATCAGAAATGCATTTGTTGCATCTCATGACTATTTTTGAATTGTAAAAAGCTAAAAGATTATTAATAATGGTTAAACAGTGTAAAAAAATGGTGACCTGCACCTAAAAATAACATTTTCTTAAATATCGAGAAATTTGTACCTTAAATCTTGATGTTAACCTGCCTTTACTAGGACCACTATTACTCCCAGGGGCGTATGAACAACTAGAAAAAAAGGGGTTGTCGTGAAAATACATTTCTAAATGTAGGGGGACATGGCTGTTACGCACTTGATTACTCCTAAAGCACGTTTTCTTTTTTTATTGGTGAATTTTTTAACCTCTAGGATTTTAACCAAGACAACAGCTTAATGGATTAATTGTTACAGTAAAGAAAAACTCACACTATGAATGCGAGGGACAACATGGAATGTTTTTTGTTTCTCATTGCAAAGACAGATCAGCATCCCCTCTCCCTATTTAGCAGAGCTGCTCTAATAGGCAGTTTGCTATGTTGATTTCATTCATTAGTTGATTTATTTCTGTATTAAGGCTTAATATGTTGCTTTAAGAGTGTGTTTGTTTGTGTGATTATATGACAGCTTCAATCTTCTGAAGTTCTGAATAAGTCTGTATGATGAATTCACTGAAGCAGTGGCGCAACACACAGTGTCTTCAGTTCTTGCTGTTCTCTGTATTCAACCCTTTAAAACAGCCATTATGAATGCCCAGGCAGACTCAGTATTCACTGTCTCCTCACTTCTGCTGTGTTCCTGCATTAGCAAATCATCTCTGGACTCCAGACAGAGTTTTCAGTGCTGCAAATTATCCACTGTCTCTGGGATGGGAGGATCGATGGCTATGCCGGAACCTTTCAAACCTCCTGTCTTGCCTAAAGAGGTTTTTCTTGCACTCTGTTGAGATCATGGGGTAGTTCTCCATTATCAGGGCACAGACACTTGTGAGCCACAGTCTGCTAAAGTGCGGGGATGACTCATGCAGTGTCAGGCCGTGTTAATTAATTTTGTGTTCATTGGCACAAGACATATGTTGTTCCTTTAACACAATTCCAAAAATATATAAGTGAATCACGCCAGGTGAGGAAACAAGGGTTTCCTTTTAAATGTGAACCAAGAAGTTTGTTATGAGTCTGATGAAGTACAGGAAGTGTTTGGCAAATGACAGAGTGTTAATTGAAGGAGGAAGGAGTCACTCTTGTGTTTTAGCACATGACTAGTGTGCGGTTTGGAGGTTTGAGTGAACACTCAGAGTCCTATCAAAGTAAAGCTGAGGTTCTAGAGTTGATTACATTGTAAATGTTTAATTAAAAATACTTTGTAAGAAGGCTGGAACAATAGGGTTAAAGGGATAGTTCACCCAAAAATGAAAATTCTCTCATCTTTTACTCACCCTCATGCCAACCCAGATGTGTATGTGTAATTTATTTCTTCTGCAGAACACAAATGATTTTTAGAAGAAAATCTCAGCTGTTTAGTTCCATACAATGCAAGTGAATGGTGACCAAAACTTTGAAGCTCTAAAAAAGGAGATAAAATCAGCATAAATCCATATGACTCCAGTGGTTTAATCAATGTCTTCTGAAGTGATCCAGTTGTTTTTGTGTGAGAACAGACTAAAATATAACTCCTTTTTCATTTTACATCTTGTCATTGCAGTCTCTCTAGGCATGGTCAAGAGTTCAAGCTTGATTACACTTCCTAGTGCTTGACACGTGCAGAGCACTAGATGGCACTATAGGAAGTGTAATCGAGCTTGAGATCATGATTGCCAAAGAGACTGCTGTCAAGATTTCTAGTTAAAAGTAAAAAAAAAAGGAGTAATATTTTAGTCTGTTCTCACCCAAAACCAACTGGATCACTTCAGAAGACATTGATAAAGCCACTGGAGTATTATGGATCATGTTTATGCTGACTTTATCTGCATTTTGGAGCTTCAAAGGCCTGGCCACCATTCACTTGCATCGAATTCACATTCAGTGCAGAAGAAAGAAAGTCATACACATCTTAGGTGGCAAGATGAGAGAATTTTCATTTTTGGCTGAACTAACCCCTTAAAATGAATTGGTGTTGTTTTCATTTGTATTAGAATTTTTTTTAAATATTAGGCCAAATAATTTTTGGAAATTATAAATGAAACTAAGGCCTGTGTGCAACTTATACTTGTCTATTGTGGTTGGTTGCCAAGGTGTTGCAGCAGTTGTTAGGGTACTCTGGGTGGTTACTAGGCATAAGTAAGTGGTTGCTAGGGTTTTTTGGGTGATTGCTTGGTGGTTGCTTCCTGGCCCAAGTACAGCTGTCTGCAAAATCATGCCACCACTTTGTTCTTACCAACTTTCTGGCTGTCCACACAAACAGTGGCAAATTCTCAGGGCCAGCAAAGCCTTCTCTGCTGGCGTAACATGCCAGATAAATAAATATTTTCATCCTTTCATTCTAAATCACCTTGTTGCCTATGTATTTTTAATTGCTTTCCACTCTTAATTAATCCACAAACAAATAGAGAAAAACTAAAAGTTTATCCAGTCAGAATTTATTCCTTGATGCTTACAAGCAAAGTGTGACAACTGTTTCACAAATCGCATGCCCGAAGCAGCGCGTGAGTCTGAGCTCCACACTGCTAGGCCTTCAGAATTTCTTCAGAATCCCTCTACAGTGCAAATGAATGGGCAACTAAAGTCAGATTGTCAGATTCATCAGCCATTCAGATTGATTTATTTGTTCTTGGTGGGTATGATCTTTAGGATATGTCCCGGTCGAGGCCTTCTAGCTGGCGTGATGCAATCACGCTTTAAGTGATGTACGTAATTCGAGAGCGAAAAGCGTAAGATCAAGCTATCTGACGAGTCGGCTGTCATCACTGCTGGTATTGCCGTTGAGAAAGAGATCCTTATGGATTTAAATACATGAGATGTTCTGCATGACCGTGTGATTGCTTAATTTATTAAACAGGAAAGGAGGACTGATTTTCACTTCAAGTAAATTGGTAAGTGCTTTTTGCATTGTTATAGCAATATCAGGGGTTTTCTAAGTGTAAATTAGGCTGCTTGAGCATTCAGTGTCGGATCAAGTTTTGAAAAGTAGTGCTGCGTTCCATTCAACTCGGAAAGTCGGATTTTACATTGGAATGCATCTTGAAGTCAGAATCACAACTTGTAGGATCGTGCAGAAATTCTCAACTCCGATTTCGCCGAGATGTTGGTGCATGATGTCACATAAACATGTCGACACTCAGGGAGATATACAAAGTAAGTGATAAACATTCACTTTATTAAGTAATATCTATAAATGAGTTCGTTTCCACATTACATGATATTAAAGCTTGTTTAACAAACGCCTGTAAAAACAAGTGTATAAAACATGGTAAATTATAATCTCTTTTAATAATCATACACCTGAAGCACAAATGCTAGCGCTGCAGCACTGTTTATCAGTTGGGTTGCTAGGAGACATCTCTAATGAGAGTCAAACCTCTGCTAAGCTAACGGGAGCGTTGCAGTTTTGTTTCCTTAAATGTCGGGGAATGGAATGCATTTATGGTTGGAGATCTGAGATATCAAGTAGGAATATCCCACATCCAACTTGAATGGAACGCAGCATAACCGTGTACCCTGAAGAAACAAAATTTATTGCAAGCAACATTTAAATCACAAATATTATTAGATAGATTTTTCCAGGTATTATAGACCCCCTTGGTAGATTCATATGAAAAATTATGATTTTTGAATGTCTGTTCGGGAGACTTTCATTTCACAAAACAGTCATGCTGCAGTTAAAATTAGGCTTGCTTAAGCATTAAGCTTAAGCATGTTTTTAAAATGTCAGTTGGTATTATTAGTTAGCTGCGACATACTGTATGATGCCCAAAAGCATAGGGTGTCTTATTCATTGTGAAACTGTGTTTTCTTAATGGCATGAATCACAATGAAGGCCTAGACTTTAAATGCAAGGTCCGCCATTGCACACAAATAATTGTACTTTATTTGCTTACTGATTTATTTATCTATTCATCCATTTATCCATCTATTTTATGCATTTATTTATTATTTATTATTATTTAGCCTTATCGATTGAAAAACAAATGTTGTCCTGATATGAAAGTCTCTACATAAAGTGCAGCTCAGCATCACAACACAACCGGTAGTATTTAAATTGTATTACGTGTAATGTCACGATTGGCCTGCAGGTGACTGCATAAGTCTATCTCCTTAAGGGAATAGTTCACCCAAAAATGATTTTTCATCTACTTACCATTTAATCTACTTTTATTTACTCACCATTATGGCGTCTCATACTTGTAAGACTTTCTTTCTTCTTCAGAACAAAAACGAAGATATTTTGATGGAGATATGATGTGAATACATCCATACAATGCAAATCAATGGGGACCAACACTTCCAAGCAGGGCTGTAGCAAGGAATTCTGGGCCCCCTGACAGTATATTGGTCTGGACCCCTTTCATTTAAAAAAATACAGTTCAAAATTTGTTGTGGGCACCCCCTGGACCTGTGCGCCCCTAGAATCATTACCACCTTTCACCCCATTTGCTACGGCCCTGCTTCCAAGCTCCAAAAAAGAACATTTTTGGGTAAATTATTCCTTTAATGATGCTTTTAGCACATTTCAATTACTTTTATCAACTGTTTAATTGTCCGCCCTGTGAAAATAGTGAGTCTGATTGCTTATAAAATAACAGCATACCTTTCCTCAACAAGCAGCATGATTAGAAGTATCATGTACGTTGCACATTATGGAACGAGTTATGCAGCCTTAGTAATCGCCACTAAATATGGAAATGCTTCTCCAAAGCTAAGTTACTGGAAAACAGGAAGGTCCTACTCAGCATAGTTCAGAGACAAATTCAAACACTTTCTAAATTTTAACAGCATTTGCACGCACATACAATGACACAAACAAGAACTAGAGAAGTAATATCATATAAAACATGGATTAAATGAATCCAATGCACAAACACACACACACACACACACACATGTTGGTGCAGCTATCATTATGAGGACTCTCCATAGACATAATGATTTTTATACTGTATGAACTACAGTTATCCCCTAACCCTACCCCTACCCCTAAACCTAACCCTCACAAAAAACTTTCTGCATTTTTACATTTTCAATAAAACATTGTTTAGTATGTTTTTTTAAGTGATTTGAATTATGGGGACACTAGAAATGTCCTCATAAACCACATTTATAGCATAATACCCTTGTAATTACCAGTTTGTAACCTAAAAAAAGTCCTCGTAAACCACTTAAACCTACCCACGCGCGCGCACACACACACACACACACACACACACACACACACACACAAATATTCTGCACATTAATTGTCGCTTCATTGTCAGATAGACACAGTTGCTGAGCTGTTACATAACATCCTGTTCATGGAGATTAAAAGCCAGGGTAAAAAATTGCTGTGTTTTTTTTTTTTTTTTTTTTAGAGAAGATTATTTTTCACTAGTAGTTCTCCCCACACATCCGCTTACTCAACTGTTCGTTTTTGAGTGACAACAAGACTGACCCACATCTCCAAAACCCTCCACTCTCAGCTCAGCACTGGACATGTGTTGAGCCACACTAACACACAGACAATAATCCCTTGACTGAGAATGCATTAAAACAACTGCTGTACCCATGACAATAATCATCGCATCCTATTATTTGGTCATATTCTTTGACTCATATTTGTAGGGCTTTATTGGTTGTTTAGATCAGTGTTACTATCAGAAATAATTAATAATTATTTCTTTAGTTATTAATTAATATTTAAATTAATTAATTGAATCTAACTCATTAAAACCTCATATGGAGCTCCAGTAAATGTAGTGTGCTACATTTAGGAGCAAGTTTGGTTATTAGCAATAATTAATAATTATCAAAGATAATTATTAATTGTTAAAATCAATAGAACATTGATGAGAATCAATGTTAGCTTTTTAAAATCCTTTAAATCAACAATTATCAAAGATAATCATTAATTGTTAACGTCGATGAAACATTAATTAAAATTAACACTAGCTTATTGATCATTCAAATTCAATCAAAGATAATTATCAATTATCAAAAATCAATAGAATATTAATAAGGATTAACATTGACGGGGCACCACCCTCAAATCAGGGACTAATAACCAAATAGTAAAACAGTCTCAATATTAGACTGTTTTCTTAGGAAAATCGACATCCGAAGAATATCGATTTTCACAATGAATAAACAATGAATGAAGGTTTGAATCCGAGCACTGACATCCCGTCAGCATGACACAGGCGTATGCAAAACAAACCAAAACACTTCTCTTTGTAATATAAACAAAGTTTATTTATGCAGTAATATCAATTAATAATTAATACAATGCAGTCAATAAACTTCCGACTTACAACTACAAACTAAACAGTGATATGATATGGAAATAAAATAATCCTATAACACATAAGGTGTGTGTGTGACAGTGTGTGTGTGACAGTGTGTGTGTGTAAGGAGGGACGCGCACAAAATGGCGGACGTGACTCTCGTGGAGAGTATGTCACGCGAGACTTCCGGCCAGGGAATATGACCACGAATGGGGGCGGAGATGGCGTCTACCAGTTACCGCATGTATCCGCTTGTACGATAGCTTAGGGACAAAGATGGGCTTTAGCATTTAAGCTATCTACGAGCCAAAAATGTGTGCCAGAATGTTTGTGAGAGGTCGCGTGCCTGCGTGTGTGTGTGTGTGTGGTTAGTACGAGAGAGAGAGAGAGAGAGAGAGAGAGAGGTGACAGCCCTAAAGCCGATTTCACGATCGTGGGAGAGAAAGCAGCTGTTTAGTTCATCGCTCAGAGTGGACGGCTCGTAAACAGTCCCGCGTTATTTGACTCTTTAATGGATGAACTCAGTTGCTGTCTCACCCGCGATGGCGAAATTTGCACAACAATCCAATTTGGTTGGACCACAATACAGCAAAACAAATTAGTGATAATTAATACCCTGAGTATTAATAATGAGCTGACATGGCAATCCGTAAACTGTACAAGCAAAAACCTTGAAACACAAGAATAACACACTATAATATTCTATCTCTGCCCAGACATAAACCTCTTACTTGAATCGCATGAGGACACAGGTAGAATGTGTTTTCCTCCGTCATTTAACTCTGACCTGGTTCCTTGAGGCTCAGGTGATGACGGGAGGCCGTTTCCTCGCTCTGTCGGCGGGCGGTACGGCTGTTGATTCTCGGCGGGCTGGCGGAGAACTCAGAAATGTCGACTTGATTGAAGATGGAAGAGAAATCTTTAATCTCTTCACTTCTGTAGGCAAACGGATGAAGATGCAGATTGCTCGGCAGTCTCCTTCGGATCCGTTAGAGTGTTCGGTTGAACACAGGGTTATCTCAACTCGTCCAATGAGATGGAGATTGTATGGCTACAGTTTCAAGTCGGATGTTACTTCCTTGTGCCACGAGGTTGCACCGGAGAGCAGCAAAGAGCTGCGTCCACACACTGCAAACAAAGTCGCTGGAAGCAAATCCCGGAAGAATTTCAGAGGTATTTCAACTCCTGATGATGTCATGTTTGAGGGACGTTCTGTTGTGTGCCTCATCCAATAGGAGTTGAGAGTGCGATCCTTTAGTGAGCAAGGCTTCATGGATTTGTAGTCTGTTCTGGACTCCCTTTGTTTGATTTTGGCGCGATTTTTATCAGTAAGATTTACGACTTGGAAGGTGGGGGCTTGAGTTAGGTTTTTACGACTGTATTAGGCCTGCCTTTGTCTTCTATCTGAATACATGAGGCCCAACATATTAAATGGGTCATACTGTACTTTTAGTTAAATTTTTTCCCTGCCATAAGTTAGTTTTGCATGACCATTTTCTGTTTTCTGTTCATGAAGACTAGCTGTCTTTGCTACTGTACCTATAAGACTTCTAAATGTAAATGATATTTGTTTTGATTGGCTGACCCCTGCGTACCAGCATCATCGTCATTCATCAGGGTGGGCAAAGTAGCTAAATACTGAATAGGCACTGAATTTGGACAAGATGGCGAAATCGTAACATATTGTACATCTTGGCTACTATGAAAAGATGTGACTTTTCTTCCCAGAGACCAACCATTTAACAAACAGAATTTCAAATCAATACAAAACAGGCATCAAATTTTAGCTAGCCTCCTATCCAACACTTTATTTTAAGAAAGGAAACGCCTGTGATCAAATTAGATTATTAATTCCAAATTTATTTTTACAATACAAATGACTGATGTATATCAATAACCTTTAATATGTTTCCCTTGTCTCATTCCAAACGCCAATGTTTTCTTACTTCCGTTGTACACAACAGTGATTTTTCTATTAAAATCATGGTGAGATTTAGGGTTTGGGTGAGGGGTTAGACTTTATGGTTAGGCTTGGAATAGGGGTTAAATGTAGGAAAAATTGTAACAACATTCTTCGTCGGTTTGTTTATTTTTCTCTGTGGGATGAAAATCCATCCATTTTTGTATGAGCCAACTTGTACAATTTCTGATAATTTCACCGTCTCGTACTGTCAAAATATCCTGTTCCATTATGTGTCCCTTTGAAAGGCTTAACATCCCAAATTGCCATTATCGGCTTTCAAACTAGAACAGAAATTTGTGATTTGACTTACCGCCACAGCTTCCAGAATCTGTTTGATAACGTGAGCTGCATCTCTCTCGCTGTAGTAGCCCCTCTCCACAATCCTGAAACAACACAAATCTCATATTAGGGCCACGTTGTCAGGGAAAAATCAGGCCAAAAAATAAGTCACACATTTAAACATAGCACATACATGGACTATCGTATGTTTTTAAACATGAACAGCTGATGTTTAGGTGTGTGTTTGTGTGTGTATGTGTGTGTGTGTGTGTGGACCTGGCAGTTTTCAGTTCTCTGTTTAGCAGTGTGTAGGCAAACACATCCTGTTCCAGCTCTGTACCAAACCCATTTAAACCAGTTATCGGGTTCTTGTTTTATTTAATTATCTCTCACTGCTGGGCAGAGGAACACAGAAGAACTTGAACTTTGAGACATTGATGAAAAAGAAATAATGAGATTCCTGTGCTGAATACCACCTTAGGATATAAGTAGACGTATTTAAAAGGATAGTTCACCCCAAAATGAAAATTATGTCATCATTTACTCACTCTCCTATTGTTCCAAATGTGTATGATTTTCTTTCATTCATGGAACACAAAAGAAGGCGTTAAGCAGAATGTCAGCTTCAGTCAACATTTACTTTCATTGCACCTTTTTTCCATATCCTCCTGGACCCTAAGTATGACTGCTGTGCAGGTTTTCCATTTCATTTTTGATTTGTAACTAGTAGCACCTAATAAACATGCAAAAAAATAAATAAAAAAAATTCTAGAGCAAACAGTTTTCCTAAAAATTAATGTCCACATATGGACAGCGGGACTAAGTTGGGAATTTTTTTTTTTTTATCAATTTGTTTATAATGTTTCCATGAGTGTTGGTTATTCATGTTTTTGGAATGTTACAGACATTACAGCTGATTTTCTGTTAAGCTGCTTTGGAACAATGTGTATTGGGAAAAGCACAAATAAAAAACTATACAAATAAAAATTATTTGACTTGATTTGACTTTTATGTTACAATGTTTTTTTCTACTTGGCAACAAAGTCTCAGTGTTCTGTCTTTGCACTGTCAAACAAACAAGTGATAGCCAGACTGAAGCATTTTAACAATAAGACATTAGCATAAAAAAAAAAAGTTATACAGTTTTGGAACACCATAAGGGTGTGTAAACGATGACAGATTTTTCATTTTTTTGGTGAACTATCCCTTTAAATCTCTCCATTCAGTATTATATCTTGTATAGAGCCTGTAGATCATCTTTTGATGGTCTTTGAGCAGTACACTGCAATGAGACCAAAGCTTGAAGCTGAAGCTGAAGCTGAAGATGAATGTCACAAATAATGTGCCTGTATTACCTTTAATTTATGAGGCATATCATACCTGTCAAAGAGTTCTCCACCTGTGACCAGTTCTAGGATGAGAAAAATCTCAGTTTCAGTCTCAAAAATTTCTTTTAAACGAATCTGAAACAAAACAGAGTGAGAACAGTCACAACATAGCAACACTATCCATATTGTCTGCTTTACACCAAAACAAAGATGTTAATGAATGAAATGAAACATTTCATAACAGTGTGAAAGCCATTTCACATTGCATTGCAAATAACATAAATATCTTACGATATTTGGATGAGAAAGACGCAGCAGGACTCCGATCTCTGTCCTCACTATTTTCTTGTCGATCTGAGTTGACAACAAAACAATACATGAGATCAAATGTTCATTCTGGGATTTCATGAAATTTGAATATAAAGCTGATCCCATAAAATAATTAAGTGACTCACAGTTTTCTTCAGCACCTTGACAGCATAACGTTTCTCTGTTTGCTTCTCTTCACAGCGAAACACAACAGATGTGGCACCCCTGGCAATAAACATTGAAAAACAATCTTAAAGGAATATTCTGGGTTTAATACAAGTTAAGCTCAATCGACAGCATTTGAAACACAATGTTGATGACCACAAAAATAAGTTTTGTATAGTTCCTCATTTTCTTCAAAAAAAGCCAAAATCAAGGTTACAGTGAGGCATTTACAATGGAAGTGAATGGGGCTATTTCGGGGCCACATCATGCCAACTCACTGACAAGCCCTATCAACCCATCAGACATTTTTGCATCAAGCATGTTTACGTTCCCTTGTGGAGCAACCTGAGGTGTGCTGCGTCAGTGCATGGAAGACCTGGGTTCGGATCCGAATTGAAACAAGGAAGCAATCGTGTTCATATAATCAGTGACAAAGACGATTCAGAGGTGGCATTTTCCCCCTAACATTACATTTTCACTCCACTGATGGTAAGGTTTATGTTTTAGATTTGGGTTGAGGGGTACAATTTATTAAATATGCATTCTTCTTCACTATATTACATCCTGTATGGCACCCCCCTAGATCGCCCCTCAGTGGGCATTTCACCCCGAAAATGGAACTAACACGTCCAACAGCACTCCCCTAGATCACCCCTCAGTGGACATTTCACCCCTAAAATGGAGCTCACACTTATGGCTTTGACCACTGGGGGCAGTATTTTGAACATCAGTAAGCACAAATCAATTTTACCTAAAGAAAATTCAACTACTCTTTCGATAACATAGTCCATAATTAATACAATTTAAAAAATGATCGCATGCCATAAAATAGATAACCCTGAATCATATAGGAAGTACAAAACACAAACAAACAGCACTAAATGTATAACCATCACAACAGATGAGGTGCTGGAATTTCACAACTGTGACCTCCACCACTGACCAAATTATGGAGTTTTTTCCTACTCTACCCCTCACTACTCCTGTGGCCATGCATTTCCATGGCAACTGAGTCTTAATTTAATGATGCCATATTTAATAACTTCTACCTGATTAAAAAGAAGTCCTAACTTCCCACAAAAATGATCACAAATAAAAGAGGCCTTGACTGATCATCTAGTCTTGAAATGCTCACATATTTTACACAACCCACATATAACCCACATGTAGAACTAATGGTCCATTTTAGCAACATTTGTAGAAACATCATACCAAAAATATCACAAAATCTTTTTTCTTCTCTATAAAGCATTATTTATACAAAGGTTGTGTTATATGGTCCTCCTAGAGCTGCTCTCAGATCCTGTCCTTGTTTTCCATTGGCAGTGAATGACTCAATTAGACACACACACTCAAAGAGAAGGCCGTCATCTCTCCATCTGCTACCTTGTTGTCCAACTTGAACACTTGAATGCAGTGTCTGACAAAAAACAGTCTTTAACATAATCAGGGATAGACTTAAAAGCTCTCACTACATACAATATGTGGGCATATGCAACCAACAATATTTGAGTTAGATAAATACATTGAATTCGATAAAAATTAACAGACTCTCAAGTCTAAAACATGGACTTCCTTCTCAGTGCTGAAACTGGCGCCACACAGCCATGATGACAGACTAAAATGACGTGACAGGATAACTGCTCAACATTTTGTATCCCACATCCTGGGAGGTAATGATGACATTTTGAAGCACTTGGTGACATTTATAAAGGTTGGGTGCATCCTTAACCTGCTCAATTAAGTTCAGTAGGTATAATTAGTTTACTAAGGGATATTCATTTTTAGCAAGTTTAGAAACCACTCATCCCTGTGACAATAACAGGCAACAACGACTGATAACTAGCTTTAAATAAACTTTCTCACTGCACATTTGTTTACAAATGGACGTTGTCAACACAACTGCACCATCACGATACAAGGAATATGTCAATACACAGAAAAATGCCAATTTAATATTTTTTTTCTAATAATAAATGTTTACATTACACAGTCCATGTAAATAAATTCACTTGCAATGATAATACTAGCCTACTAATACGTGTTTACACGCAGCTCCACAAAATAATTACATAGTAAGTGCATGTAGTTCATTTGTATAACATAGTAATTACTAATGTAATTACATTGTAACAAGAAAACCACTTGTGTACGTACCTGCCTAATTCTGTGCCCATATTATAGAAATCCTCCACTGTCGCATCGCGGCGCGAGCCTTCGACCCAGTATTCCACCGAGCACGCGCCGGATCGAGAGGTGGGCATGATGGACCCTCCGAAGACGGTTCTGCTGTTATAATGAATGCAACTAATCCCTTAGGTCAGGGAAGCCCAGGAAAGACTACCACTTTCACATCTAGGTATCAGCTTGAGCTGTGATATGTATTAAAAGTCAGTCCACTGAAGCATTACAGCGGAAGTCTTTTTTTTTTCTTTTCTTTTTTTTTTTTTCAACTGACCTGCCAATATCTTAAGTTAACAAGAAGATATATCGTATATATGATGATATTCCCGCGTTGTACTGGAATAATCTTGATCAAAACAATAAACAAAAAGCTGTTTTTAAAGTGTATCTTTAGCTTCCAAAAGGCCTCGTTGGGTGAGTCAGGAAAGATTCCATCCCAAAACCCTCCCACGATACACAACATTCAAGAAAACATCATAATCCTATAGTCTACAATTAGAGATCCCGAAATCACAAGCGACAGGATGACGATGATGATGAACGATTCCCTGCTTGTCAGGTCCTCAGCAGAATTAAAAACAACAGATCTGCTTCTTAATATCTCAGACGCCTCTCAAAGAAGATGTATATTCGGAATAAGCAGGTTGAAGATGAAGTAAATGTCGTTTCAAATGTAAATCTCACAGCTGTTTGTGCTGACGAGGGGTGGAGAAAGGGAGGCGGTCTGTCACACACTAAACCACACACACACACACACACACACACACACACACACACACACACACACACACACACACACACACACACACACGTACGCCCTCTCAGCTTCTCCCTCAATCCCTGGCTTTCACTTCGGGCTCCAATTGGGAACCGGAATGTTCAATCAAAATAAAAAAAGATGGGCTTATGGTAGCAGGGTTGAATCATCTTACATATCACAGCTAAAATGTAATATTCACCCATAATCGAATATCAGCACGTTAGCTCCCAGTCAATAATTGTAAACCTGTGCATGGCTGATCGGTTTGCTTTAATGTGCAGCGTCGACGGAGGTTCGTTTCAGCACCTCGGACAGTTCTCCTTCTTCATAAAAGAAGAGTTATTTCGTCGTAGCAAAATGACAGTTTGGTGGTTCAGTAAATGTATCTGATAACAACCATGACAACAACATTTATCGTGCGTTATTTTTAATATAATCTTAATTGTCCATGTTTGAATTTGCTTGTGTCAGATGTACTAAACCTAACGCTGTAAAGGTGCGCAGATATGATCACCACTAGGATTCATATAAACCAAATCCCTAGAAGTCATCGAATGGATAGCATACACGCGACAGAAGGCGCGTCACGAGATACTGCTAATGTTTTCAGAGACAGAAGGCACGTTATGTGCTGTTGGTTAGGTGAAATCTCACTCGATGATGAAAACCTAGCACACACTTTCAGCAATAGGCCGTAGGCACATGTGGTGAGATCAGGATAAAACTTGAGATTTGCTGGTGAAAAGGTGTTACATGAAGTTATTACATGAGTCGAATATCACAACTTTAATCCAGCTAGTTTGGTTGTCATGTGAAGATGCTAATCAACCTTCAGATGTTTGTTAAAAAATGCTTAAAGGAATATTTAGGGATCAATACAATACAAGCTACATCGACAGCATTTTGTGGCATAATTTTGATTACCACAAAAAATAATTTCGACTCGCCCTTCCTTTAAAAAAATTACAGTGAGGCATTAACAATGGAAATGAATGTGGCCAAAATTTCCTTTTCAAAGTACTTTATTGGCATGATTAAGTTTACATACAATATTGTCAACACATCAAAAACATAAAATAATATAAAAAAATTATATTTAAACGTTTAACAAGACATTAACCTTTTCATGAGTAGGGTCTAAATTCCTCTGCAGTGCACCCTGGAGTGAGTTATTTTTGCATGTGACACTGCACAGCCAGTAGAGGGGGGCAGAGTGTACAAGAGCTTTTTTATTTACATTTTTTATTTCTTGTCATAAAAAATACTGTATATAATATAGTAAACGTGAACAAATTGTTCATGTCTGCTGTACTGTTTTTGTTTTATTTAGTTAGTTTTATAGCTATAAAATACAAATGAACAAATAATATCAGCAGTCCGGTTTGCCTATGCACTGTTTGACATCTCAGACATTGTGTGTGTGCGTATGAGTGATAAGCGCTAATGTAAACTGCATACACTGGATAATCCCGCTCAATCAATATGTTTTCACTGTGAGTATACAAGTATTTTCTTTTTTTTTTTTTTTAAATCCCCTTTTCTCCCAATTTGGAATGCCCAATTCCCACTACTTAGTAGGTCCTCGTGGTGGCATGGTTACTCACCTCAATCCAGATGGCGGAGGACAAGTCTCAGTTGCCTCCGCTTCTGAAACCGTCAATCCATGCATTTTATCACATGGCTCATTGTGCATGACACCGCGGAGACTCCGCATGTGGAGTCTCATGCTACTCTCCACGATCCACGCACAACTTACCATGTACCCCATTGAGAGAGAGAACCACTAATCATGACCACAAGGAGGTTACCCCATGTTTCTCTACCCTCCCTAGCAACTGGGCCAATTTGGTTGCTTAGGAGACCTGGCTGGAGTCACTCAGCACACTCTAGATTCGAACTCGGGACTCCAGGAGTGGTAGTCAGTGTCAATACTCACTGAGCTACCAAGGCCCCCTATGAGTATACAAGTTTTAAACTGTTATCGTGGTGCTTATGTGATAGTTTGGCTGTCTGTTTCAGAAAACAAATGTATTATATGCCTGAAAAGACTGTTTGAGTTGCTGTTTGTGTGAATGAAAACCACATCTGCACCTAATAAGTAGACGTGGCTGCGTGCATAGGAAGATTGTGTTTAGATATGATGGCTGTGCATATGCATGCTGTGAACTGTTATCGTGGTACTTTGGTGACAATTTGGCTGTTTCTTACATTGAACAACTAACCTCGCACACCTGAGAAGTAATTGATAGGTGCATAGGACGCAAGCTGTAGCAAAATCAATGAAATGGAAAAAATCCTGCACACTATCCTGGCTTGCAAAGAGTATACAAATTTATTCAGCAACGTTTCAGTCACTTGACCTTCGTCAGCCATTTTTGGTAAATTCCTAATGAAGGTCGGAAGTTGCTGAATAAACGTTGCTGACCGAAACACTGCTGAATAAATTTTGATACTCTTTGCAAGCCAGGATAGTGTGTGGGATTTTTTCCATTTCATTGACTTTGCTACGGCTGTTTGTTACATAAAATAAACATATTATGTGCTTGAAAAGACCCTTTGAGTAGCTGTTTGTTTGATGAATGACAACCGCTACTAATGTAAACAAATGGCAGCATGCATCAGAGGAAAATTGCATTTGATGTATTGACTGTGCATATGAGAGCTGTAAACATTTTATCGTGGTACTTTGGTGACGAGTTGGATGTATGTATATAAAATAAAAGTGGTTTAAAAGACTGTACAAGTAACTGTTTGAGCTAATATAAATAACAGACGCTTGACCAGCGCAGCCTGTGTCAGCACAAAAGCCAATTTGAATACGTAATTTGATTGTAACGTAACTGGCTGTTGCATGAACACATATGTGTGATGCTACTCTGCTGAGCCCAGATATTAACTGTCACATATGTGTGATGGTACGTATGAAAGGGTTAATGTACATTAAAAAAAAGAATACTGTGACAGATACATAGACACCATCTGATTATGTTTATCAAAGCAGTGACTGGTTTCTGAGGCTGTGCAGCTCAAAAAAGAATTTTGCTGCAGCTGATGCGTAATTGTCCTCCCCCATTAACACCTGCATTTGTTCTGTTTCTGTTGAACTGGAAAACTGTGGCACGAGGTTTGAGAGTTTGTCAAAGTGTTTCTCTCTCACCTTTGTAAATTTCTCACAGTGAAGGAGAAAGTGTGTCTAGATGTCACCAGCGTCACAGTGAGCACACACTCTCTCTTCCTTTTGAAGCCATATTTGTCTGTGTCTGCCTTTTTCTATGGCCAGACTGTGATCGCTGAGCCTGTATTTGGTGAGGATCCGTCTTTGCTTTATATCTCTAATGGTGTAGAGGTATTCTGCCAGATTATACTTTCTGTTTAGGGCCCTATAACATTCCAATTTACTTTAGGTTTTACTTTTATTTTTCCAATGGTCCAAATATTATTTATTTATTTATTTTTTGTGTGATTTGGTTTTTATTTGGTTTTGTTCAGCAGTGCTGGTCTGAAATTGGTGTTTGTTAGGTGCTAAAATAGATCATAATTTCTTTGTTTCTAGTATGACCTTTGATATTAGTGCAAAAATCGTATTCTTATTAATTATTTTTGTATTGTTTTCCTGTAAATATATCTAAAAATCCTTAAAACAAGATGAATTTGATTTATCGTGTTTTAGAAACAACACAGAATAAGATATTTAGGTTTTTCAGAGAATGTATTTTTAACATGTGTATTTTGTCTTACTGTACTGGCAGAGTTTTTATAGTCAAAACAAGTGAAAATATCTACCAATGCTGAAGAAGTAATCCAAAGTATTTAGAATACCTTACTGACCTTGAGTAATCTAATGAAATATGTTACAAATTACATTTTACAACATGTATTCTGTAATCTGTAGTAGAATACATTTCAAAAGTAACCCTCCCAACCCTGCATATAGGTCATAGAGCATATTAACCTCCCTCACAATCCGCTCTGACCAGCAGAAAGGGGACTTATTAATACATAATTTTGGGTTCAGCCATATGCTCGAGGCAACATTTAATAAATGTCCGAATTAAACACTCTAGACACTTTTGTCCATACCACGTGCAAATGCGAGATAACGGGGTGTAACTTAACTTCTCCGATATGTTTAATAGAAAGGCTTTGCAATGGCAAAATAGGGGCAAGAATTTTCTGTTCAATACAAAACCAGGGAGGGGCTCTCTCAGGTGGAAGCGACCAATGAGCCAAATGTCTGAGACTGAATGTATAATAATAAAACAAAATCCTGGGTAGGCCTACCCCACATTTGTCAATCGGCCTATGTAACTTATTGAAATGTAATCTGGGACGCTTACCATTCCAAATGATGGATTTAGCTATGCTATCAAATTGCTTGAAATAAGAGAGGGGGACATCTACAGGGAGAGATTGTAGCAGGTAGTTGAATTCTGGAATACAATTCATTTTAAAAACATTAACCTTCCCAATCACAGATAAATGTAATGAAGCCCAGATCGCTCTAAAACCTTTTTATTAAGGGGTCAAAATTAACTTTAACTAAATCACACAAATTAGCTGGGAATAAAATGCCCAAATACTTAATGCCCTGTTTGGGCCACTGGAAGGCGCCCGGCTGAAAAGCCATTATTGGGCTTTCAGAGCCAAAGCTTTGGATTTAGACCAATTGACTCTGTATCCTGAGAACTTAGAAAATAAATTAATAATTCCGTGGAGGCAAGGCATACGTAGATCTAGTGGGGTTGGAGACGAATAATAAAATATCATCTGCGTAAAGCAAAAGCTTATGCGCCAAGCCTCCCGCCACCACCCCTGGAAAATCATCTTCCTTTCTTATCGCGGCTGCTAATGGTTCCAGGGCAAGACAGAACAATAATGGGGTGTAACAGGGTTTAAAATGGGCAAGGAGGAGGCAGGAACCGGACGAACCTCAAAATAATGTTTAATGAAAACTTAAAAAGACATAAACATAAACACACACGGCAACTGCGTGTAGCTCTCTCTCTCTCGAACTGCCGCATCCAGCTCGGCTTTATCCCTCTCCTTGGCTGATTAGCCCAATTGGGGGCCGGCCGTGCGCACTCACGGCCCTGCCCCGCCCACCTCCTCGTCACATGGGGAAAGAGGGCAACCCCGCCGGGTGCCCCTATCCAGAGTAAAATAATCTGAAATTAATCCATTTGTTTGTACCGCCGCTACCGTGTGTCTATAAAGTAACTTAATCCATCCAATAAAAGTATACCTGCATATTCCTGTATAAACATTGATTTCAGACTTTAACATTTGTTGGAATTCAGGATTTTGCAAAAGTGATACATTAAAGCACCAACTATATGATTTCTTTTTCTCTGTATATGACAACACCTCTAAACTCTGAGACTAAGATGTTTCCAACTGAGCAATCAACAACAGATGAAATCTATTCTAGAATAAATCTTATGGACTGATGAAAAAAATGTATAGTCCCAACCACATGGGTTCAAAAGTCTCCAAATATCTGTATGACCAAAATTTTTACACATCCTGTGAAGCGTCAATGTTGCTCTAGGGGGCTTACACACTTTTAGTGACTCACTTCAATCCAGGTGGCAGAGGATGAATCTTAGTTGCTTCCGCGTCAGAGACCATCAATCCATGCATCTTATCACATGGCTTGCTGAGCGCGTTACTGCAGAGACATAACACGTGTGGAGACTTCACGCTATTCTCCGCGGCATCCATGCACAACACACCACGTGCCCCACTGAGAGCGAGAACCACATTATAGTGACCATGAGGAGGTTACCCCATGTGACTCTACCCTCCCTAGCAACCAGGCCAATTTCAGCACGTCCTGGGTTCGAACTCGCAACTCCAGGTGTGGTAGTCATCATCTTTACTCGCTGAGCTACTCACTCTGGGGGTCTGACTCTTGCTCAAGACATTGTGTTTGGTAAGGAAGACCTGTATCTGGGCATTGACCATACAACAGAAAGTCTTCCCCAGATACTCTTCAAACAATTGCCTTGAAAGTTATTGGGGTAAAATTTGTCTCTACTCTTATATAATGGGTGTATTAAGCCTATATTCGAGGTATCAGGAAAGAAGCCAGTTTGCAGAACTAGATTGCACAGTTTTAATATGGCATTTCTGTTCTGATGTTGTCTAAAACATGTGCCTTTGGGTTTAGTTTATTAAGTGCATCTGTCAATTCTTTTAGGTTTTCTGATAGTCTAAAATGTTTTGGTTATTTTTCATTGCGGATTCTAATTTACTTTTTGCATTTATTTAGCATGTTTTCTGATCAGGTGTGAGATTTTCTGGAGAAATTTCTTTGAATAAGTTTTTCCATAATTCTCAGTTTTGCATGGCTATATACTGCCTTTAAAAAAAATAAAATAAAAAAAATAACAAAAATATTTCTTACATTTTCCATTTTCCACAGAATTTATTATTTTTAATTGAGTCTTCAATTTTTTAAAGAGTGCAGTTCAGATGTTGTTGCTCATTTTGGCAAATTGTATTTTTGTAATCCCTGTGTGCTTCACAATAATTTTGTCTAGTTTCAACCTTGTGTGGTTCTTTGTTTTTTGTTGGAGAGCTGTCTGAGTTGTTTTCTTTTGATTTTACACTCTTGGACACCTAACAGAACTTCAAATACTGTATATCATGTTGTTAAATCAAGAACAAGGCACAATAACACATTGAAGATAGCAATCAATTGTAGTCTAAGAGCACAGAATAACATGACAGATGTAGAGAAAACTAAAGGCATAGATGCCATACAGAGGTGAAGCTGGGGATGGAGGAGAGTGTTAAGTGTAGCTTTCGTCCATGGAACGGAAAGGCAGCTAAGGCAATGAATAAAACCGTCTGATAAGTGTCTATATTGTGGTAGACGTCATGATCAGCTGAGCATCAGCTCAAATTCAGACTCAAATTTTGGGGACCATTTGTATATCAGGTTTAGTTTGAACGTATTGCTGGGCTCTTGGTCTGTTCTATAGGCTTACTGAATTTTCTTTAGGAACTTTTAATTTGACAGTGGTCTGATAACGAAGACAGTGGTCTGACTATGAATGTACAGATGAAAGAGGAGTCCATGTCTTTAATGACATAGTCAACTAGCACCAAGAGCTCAGCAGTATGTAAATCAACCTAAAGAGTCCCCTCAAATCCTACCATTAAGCATATACAGTACAGACCTAGGCCTTGACAGAGACACAGTAACTCCTCACCGTATTTGCTGACTGTACTGTCAAGATTTTTCCATTTTGTAGTGGTGGTGGTAAAATGTGGTTTGGCTTCAGAATGTGGTTATTCCCATGGGTATCTATGTCCTGTTCTGAACCTTTCATGAAATGAAGGTCTCCACATAATGTCACATTCTCCTGGGCTTGAAAATAACATCACATTCCCTTGGGCTACTCATCTCTCTCTCTCTCTCTCTCTCTCTCTCTCTCTCTCTCTCTCTCTCTCTCTCTCTCTCTCTCTCTTTATTTCTCACTTCTGCCCTCTAATGTTGCTTACAGTTATTGCTCTATCAGAGAAGTCCACAAAACTGCTTACAGGTGATGTGTGTATTTTTGTTCTATGTTTATAGAATTTCGCCTATCCCAGGTTATGCAAAGACAATTATAAGTTAGCCATTTGTAGGTTTATTTCCCCCAAAAGTGTAAACACTGTGATTCTGTGGCGCTTCCACAGCGTTACTATGTTTTTTAACACCGACTAGGCAGTAGCAATATTGACTCAACAATGGCTTGCATTTGTGGTGGGTACACCAGTTTTACTGAAAAATGGCAGAAAACCTATTTAGAAACAGTAATATCTGTCTACTCAGTAGGGGAAGATAGGGAAGACGTCCCCCTTAAGAACAATGTTCATTTTCTTATAAATTGTAACATATTTAAGTATCACATGTACATGTTAATAAAGCATCATTCAATATATTGGGAAAAAGCAGAAACATGGAAAAAAAAAAAAAAACTGAATTATTGTCATAGATAATTCATAAAAAATTATGAATAGGGGTCATCTTACGTGAATGCAGGGATAGGCTACATGATGACATCATGAGGATGGTGTCTGTATAAAAAGAGGGTGGGGATGTTGATTGTACACATTAAGGAAGGCCCAAGTGCCAAAACGTCTGTGGTTTGCACAAACAATGTAATAAAGTTATCGAAGAATATTATTTGTGTGCGGATCATCATCTCATTGTATAAAGTACGCTAATTGGATCTATGCACCTAGTGAACATAAACAAGCAAAAATACAAGAGAGCGTAGTGTAAAAATAACTCAGTTGGAAGGGACCAACTTACCCCATACTGGGTTAAGGTGACCCCCCTCCCTGGTAAAATACTACATCAAATATTCTAATAATATTCATAAATATATAATTATTTATTTAAAACATTTAGTAAACTAAATGAATAACTAAACAATGACAAACAAATCAAATAACAGAATCCCAGTCAAAGAGATTCATCTGAAAGGTAAACTTATTCAATTAATTATATACAGTGCATATTTAGATGTACATATTTTTAATTGAAGGAATGTAATAATAGCAATACTATGAATTCAGACTGAATGATTCCACTCAATTAGCCTACAGGTTATTACGGAAGCTCTGAACCGCAAGGTGGAAAAAAAAATAAGAATGAAAAAAAAAAAAAAAAAAAAAAAACAGTGTCTCAGTTCCTTCCTGAGCCTAAGTCTTAAATTTTTTTCTCTCTTCCTAACATTTTTTTTTCTCTCTTCAAAAATGTTTTTTTTTTTTCTCTCTTCAAAAAATATTTTTTTTCTCTCTTCCATAAAACCCGCTACCGGACGTGGGATACAGCATTCTTAGAGTACATCAACAGCGGCCGCCTAAACCTCGAGTTCAAGATTACCCCGAAGTCGCAAATAACCCCTCCCAATTTACTCTCACGGCGTTTTCGCAATAACAGCCAGCCCATGTCCCGGCACGGCAGCTCCGGCAAAAAAAATTAGCAGTACCAAAACCCCCCCTAACAACAGAAATCATTATACTTTTATAGCTTCATGCCCATATTGCTAATACAAAACAGGTGTGTGTAGCCTACTATTCTTCCCCCCGGAGGAACCCAGGGAGCGATACTATAGGTGATTCCTCACCCCTCACCAATTTGTTTGGGATCAGCATTTTACTGTCTAGCTCATGTTTAGACAGACCAACAATATTTGGATATTTATTTGACATTCTTCATCTGGAACTCTTCACTTATGCAGCAGACAGTGTGTTTCAAATGCATAGACAACTTGTTATATTAAAATATATTATTATGATTAAATTCCACCATGAAAGTCTGCGCATGACATCTCCGTTCAGTCGCTAGGATTTTATAAATGATCTTTTCATTTAGAAATTAGATTACTTACAACAATATTAACATTACCAGATGTACACTTCAAAAGGACAGACATAACAATAATTTCCCCATGTTTCCCATTTCCTCAATACATTCCTTCGCTTCCACCATGTAACACTGAGCAAATGGCATAGATGGTTTAGAAAGACCAACAATTTCAAACAAAAAAATAACTCCAGTTGTTACATGACAACGAATGCTATATCAAACATATGTAACCTGATTTTGTCTTGATTAAGGTTTGCAAACCCTTAAATAAATAATAAATGTATTATTCAACTATAAAGCAACAGAGAAAGCATTAAAAGCATAAGATTACATGTTTACTGATAGTGTCACCTGGTGGCCAATGTTGGTACCGCATGCATTTTTTTGAAGAGAGAGAAAAAAAAATTTTGGAAGAGAGACATTTTTTTTTTTTTTTTTGAAGTGAGAGAAAAAAAAAAATTAGGAAGAGAGAAAAAAATTTAAGACTTAGGCTCAGGAAGGAACGATACACTGTTTTTTTTTTTTTTCCACTGTTATTTTTTTTCACGTGTGGTTCAGAGCTTCCGTAGGCTATAATTAATAGTGTAGATGTTTAAAGATGTAGATGTCTTCCACTAATATTTTTGTTTTGTTGCGCTGACACCTAGTGGTACAGATGCACCATAACGCAAAGATACTATTGTCAGTTTTAGCAAAGTTTTCAGTTGCCGATTGTAGAAATGCACTATTTGCAGTCAACCATGTGAACATATTTTACGATAGGGGATTATTGAGGTAAAGTGAGCAATATTAGGCTGGTCATGTGAGATCTCAACATGGCACTGCTCATTATGACTAGTCTTCATCTCATGCGAGTGTATCATAATATATATATATATATATATATATATATTGAATGAATTTTACATTTATATAACACTTTTCTGATACTACACACAAAACACTTTACACAGTGAACAGGGGACTCTCCTCATCCACCTGGATGATGTGACAGCAGCCATAGTGCACCAGTACACTCACCACACACCAGCGATTGATGGAGAGGAGAGAGCAGAGTAATATAGCCAATTCATGGAGGTGGATTATTAGGAGGCCCTGACTGATAAGGGCCAATGGGGGGAATTTGGCCAGGACACAAGGTTTACACCCCTACTCTTTTCAAGGAGTGTCCTGGGATTTTTAATGACCACAGAGAGTAGCCTCCATGTAACATCTCATCTGAAGGACAGTGCCTTACAGTATAGCGTCCTCGTCACCAGTCCTCAGGGTGAGCACCCCCTGTTGACCTCCCTTATACCTCTTCCAGCAGCAAACTTCATTTTCCACAACAGGTCTCCCATCCATGTACTGACCAGGCTCACCCCTGCTTAGCTTCAGTGGGCAACCAGTCTTGAGCTACTGGGTGATATGGCTGTGTGTGTCTAGTGACACCTAGCGACCATTAGAGAACACATCCAATTCTACAATACTGGACAGCATTATTTAACTGATATGTCTAATATTTAACTGTATTATTACACAATAAACCTTTAATATATATATATATATATATATATATATATATATATATATATATATATATATATATATATATATATATATCCTGCGAGTGTGCATCATTTAAATTTTCTTTTTCTAAAATAAGATTTATTTTTTATTTTTGTTTAAAATATAGCAACTAGCATAAAAATACTGAGTGCATCTTATATCAGTGTTGCATGACTTTTCGTTACTTGCATATGACAAATGCTTCTCTACCTTATTTCCAGTGTTGGGTAAGATACTCAAAAAAGTATTTCACTACAAATGAGTAATTACTATAAAATTGCAATCAGATTACTGAATTTACCTATTACTTCATCCAATAAAGTAATCACATTACACATTTAAGTTAATTTCTAAACACTTTTGACTGGAAAGCTTTTGGTTTTCCACTCAAAGAATTCAAAATTCAAAAAGGGGGAGTGCACCCTTCAGCTGTCACAAAACGAAAACAGATGAACATATTAACGTAATTGATTTTAAAATATATGCTACATATATAGAAATGTGTAAAGTAATTAAAAGTAATCAACTTTTTAGTTCATTAAAAGTAATTAACTTAATTGAAAGTGAGTAACTGTAATCTGATTACAAGAATTTGAAATGTAATGCACTTGTATACTTTTTGTAATAAAATAGTAATTCAATTTCAGTAATTAATTACTTTGTAATTAAATTACACTCAACAAGAGCTTATTCATTGTCCTGTCCACCCAAATCGCATCTTAAAACAGCATGTTTTACAGGTAACAGACGTGCAGGTGTCCAGTCTGTAGGTGTGTTCAGTGTACAGATAGTGTCAGTAAAGTGTGTTTAAAGTACAGACCCATCTTCCTCCAGTCATCAACAAACACCGCAGGCTAGGAGGTGTGGCCTTCAGAGAAAGAGACCAATGACTCCCTACTATGGTTAGGGTTAGGAGTGGGTGTAGGGGTGGGCTTTAAGGACAGGGACCAATCAGTTAGCTGGAATTAAGAATCTGTCAGGGAGTCAGATTTTGGCACAACACCGGCTCCATAAACGTAACATCCTTCAAATCAAACTTCTAATTTGCAACAAGCATGCACTGTGAAGTCTAGCTAAATATTATTATAAACTATATTTAGATTCTACATAATTTTTAATGCATTAGATATATTTTTACTGTAAATATAATGTCTTTTTTTAATAAAAAAGAAAAGAATAATAAGCAACATCAAATTTAGCAAGTTAAATCTATCAGTAAACAGAAAAGTCATTCAGCTTTCTGACTTTTCTCTCAAATCCTAAAACAATTCTAATTAGAATTGTGAATCAAAATGTAAAGAATAATTATGAACTACAATGTACAGTAGTCTCTCCATGTTTCTCTCCCTGGTATCCAATTCATGAAGATAGAAACATTATAAGCATAAATGTTCTCAAATATTCACAGCCCAAACTCTAAACTCTATAAAGTAATTTCATAATGGCAAATTATTGCCTATATATCATAATCATATCATATCTTTAACCACTTAGAGGTGCACTTAGTAATTCTTTCCTCATTAAAACAGTTCTAAAACAAGACATGAATTGTAATTTTGCAATGTATGTAGGAAATCATGACCACTCACGTTAAAATGAAGACTCCAGTCATATCAGTAACCTTATAAAAGCTGTTTTATTCTACATGAGGAGGGTCCGCACATGGGGGCTGCCATGTTAGAATCACATGACAAGCTGAATACTACTCGCTTAATCTCAGTAACCGTCCTGTTATTGGACACTTTAACTCATAGATTAAAATAATCATGGCTGACTGTGAATACAAAATTTCTACAATGGCATCTGAAACTGAAAACTATTGATTTCAAATTATGCTACATCCAAGCCACTAGGTGTCACTGTAAGTCCAAGATGACACAAAGACTAAATTTACTGAGTGCCCATTTAACCTCTTGGATTTTATACCTATGTACAATTTAACACCAACCACTAGATGGAAGCAAACACTAAAACATGGAAAAACATTGTAAGCTTTTTTTTTTATTTTTTTATTTCAGACTCTGGGGTGCTGTATGAAATGCTCATGTGTGCATGAAGCCACATGCAGGAGATTTTCTGTGTTTATGAGCCACCATAAATCATAAAGCAAAAAAGCTACACGTTATATCATCTATTGAATTAACCAAACCACTGACCCTCTCAAAGCTGAAAACTGAAATGTATACAACTATGTTTGGTACAGACGGAAGCCTATAAAATCCACCCATTAACCGGCAGCTGTTGAGGATTTTGCTAGTAAATTGTGTAACTGTTGTTCACAGAGCAGGAGAGAACAAAACCTGGTCTTGATTACCCCAAAGACTCCTCCTTCACCTACAAATATGTTTTGCTTAACAGGATTTCTGCTTCCTGAAGCCAGACTGGAAATACTAAGACATTTAAATGACTGCAGTTTGTTATTAAAGACATTACCCACTGTAAGTTCACTGCCTCTAAAGGCCTATCACCCATGGTAATTCATCTGTTTGAGATTCGGCAAAGTAAATGACCACATTTTCAGGCCACTGTAAGTGCCTCAAATTGCGTGGGCTAATTCGATGCAGAAAATCCCCCAGAGGTTTTACAAGCTTTGTAAATGAGTGTGAGGTCCATTAGAGGCGATTCATGTGTGCTTTGAGGAGAGCCGTGGCTATTTTCTGAGCTTTTAAATGGGTGCTGTTTTGATGTCGGACTATTTGCCATGATGGAACTGGAATGGCAGAATGCAGTCTATGTTTAAACAGAACACATGAAACTCCTGTTGACAGTTATGCACAATAGATAGTTAGGCTTTTGCTTAAATAAGGGGGATTTTCAAAATAATGTATCAATTTTCAAGATTTGTTTTTTTTTATATATGTATATATTTCTATTTCCATTTCATACATTTTTCAAGATGCACACCTCCATTTTGAAGGTACAGGTCATAATAATGTAGCTAAAACAGAGCCACATGAATGCTCCTGTTAGAAAACATTTTAAATAATTCACCACAGCTGTGTATGGGAGTCACAAGGATTTTAATATGTTTCTTGCTATATGGTCCTGTGGAGATCTGGTTGGTTTGATGTTCTGTTTCTAACGCAAAGGCATTTGTAAGTGTGACTAAAGCATCCAAATACTTTTTGGGGCTACTGTATAACTACATATTATACATGCAATGTAATGACATACAGGTTTAAAAAAGGTTTATTAGAGTGTTAACAAACTGCACCTATCAGTACCCATGCCATGTTTGCATGCTTTATTTTGTATTTCATTTGTATAATTGTCTCTTAGACACATGTAATACCACATAAATCCCTTTTAATTTCAAAAACTGAACCTTGCATTTTCATACATTACACTTCATTATACCAACCATGCAACCTAGACAATTCCAGACAAGACTGAACCTTCTCTTCTCTTCTCTTCTCTTCTCTTCTCTTCTCTTCTCTTCTCTTCTCTTCTCTTCTCTTCTCTGTCACTACAGGAGTGCAAGTGGCTAAGATTGCTAATTAAACTTCATAAGTGTTTCATGTTTTATTTCAGCACATTTAGACTCATTGGCTGGTGAATAATGAACAGTGCAAAGCAAAGAAATCAATTTTCCAGCTAAGGGAGCAGAATAAATAGATGCATAGTGGTAAACTAAATTAAACAAGGGCACCTGAGGCTGACGGCAAACAGATGCTTAGGATGTAAAATAAATGCATTGTCTTTTTCTATCACCAAAAGAGACACATATGAGGGGTTGTATTTCATTGTGAGTACATTGATGAATAACTATGCACCCACAGATGCATGAAACATAGTTCTTTATATTTACAAAAAAAAAAAAAAAAAAAAAAAAAACAACAAACAAACAAAAAACATAGTTTTCTTTATATTTACAGCTATATTTATATTGTATTTATATATATTTATTCCACTTCATTTGAACAAGAGAGACTCTGAATAGCCAATAGGAGGATCTTCTAACGGTTGTCAAACAGGTTGAAGTCTGTCCCCAAGGGGCAGATGTATGTAATGTCAGTTCAATAGAAACATCAAATATGGCTAGATGTACACTACTTTTACTTATAGTAACTGGATCTTAGTATATCTGCCCATATATTTAATAAATAAGTCCATAAATTAAAGGCTTAGACAATTCTCTTGCTGTTTAGAATAATATTTCAAGGGTTATTAAAGTATCCGTCTACTGTGAACTTGTTGGAACATCAGAGTTCCCTATCTGTCACTCACTCGACGTTGTGTCGATGTAGTGACACTAGGGGTCACTCTTGGGAGCCTGAAACACCTCTGGTCTTTGAAAAAAGGCCAGTGAAAATTGACGAGTGGTATTTGCATACCACTCCCCCGAAAATACGGGTATAAAAGGAGCTGGTATGCAACCACTCATTCAGATTTTCTCTTCGGAGCCGAACGTTCGATGCTCACTGAGCTGAATTCTCACGGCTGTTCATTCACCTCTGCTGGATCTGATGGTGCATTTCAGCAGCTTCTCCCCCCTCTGCACTGGTGCACTGCAGAGAATGCCCCTGGGCGGTTCGGCAGAAATAAAAGAGTATATTCTAAAAAAGAGTATATTTCTCTAAAAGAGTGGCACACACGGAACATCTTTTTAAAGATGCCCTTCCGTTTGTGTGTTATTCCTGGTTGCGGTCGTTATATCTCGCCTTCTGACGGTCACGATCACTGTCTTTCGTGACTGGGCACTGCCCATGCGGAGACAGCGTTCGTGGATGGGTCATGTACTCATTGCGAGAACATGTCCATGGCAACGATGCGGTTGCGGCTTGCCTTCGTAAGAAAGCAAGCCACCACAGCGGCTCCCCGCCCCGGTCCTTCTACCTACAGGTATAAGGCCAGCGCGGCTAGCACTGGGGGCAATTTGGGGACCCCAATGGGACCACCTCCACCGGGTATCCCCCACGGACCTCCCATTCCCCAGCACACTCGTCTGCCCTGATCGGGCTTCCGGATGAGTCTGCTGGCTCGTCTCACGGTGAGTTCGACCTCTTGTTCGGAGCCCACAAAGGTGATGAGCTCTCGAGTGCATCATCGGAGAGCGGGCCCGTCCAGTCAGACACGGAAGCCTCAGCTGGGCTCCCCTTCTTGGGTACGGTCGCCCAGTCACAGGCTGACGCGGAGATGACGGACATGCTTTCTCGGGCAGCTGCGAGTGTTGGGCTAGAGTGGAACCCTCCGCTCTCCCCTGAACCCTCGTGGCTCGATGATTGGCTCCTGGGCTCGCGGCGCCGCTCACAGCCATGCCACACCCCTCCCCATTTCCTCTCTTCCCGGAAGTGCACGAGGAGCTGACGAGGTCTTGGGAGGCAACTTTTACTGCCCGGTCCCGATCTTTCAGCTCCCCCGCCCTCATTACCCTCGATGATGGGGCAGCCAAGGGCTATTCGGCGATTCCCCCCGGTGGATAAGCTCCCGTCCAAGGCCTGTAGGTTTACGTTGTCCCTGATGGCCAAGGCCTACTGTGCCACTGGACAAGCCGCCTCAGCCCTGCACGCCATGGCTCTCCTGTAAGTCCACCAAGCCAAGGCGCTAAAGGAACTGCACGAGGGTAGTTTCGCCCCAGGATAGATGCAGGAGTTGCACTCGGCGACCAACCTCACCCTCCGGGCGACGAAAGGTCACGGTGCGGTCTCTCGGGCAGGTGATGTCCACCTTGGTGGTCCAGGAGTGCCACCTTTGGCTAAACCTGGTCGAACGAGATTGTCCCCTTGGTCCCCCTTGCCCGGAGCTTGGACATGTGGCTTGCGCTTTCCAACACGTCACAATGGCTGGTTCGGACCGTCCCACTCAGCTACGCGATTCAGTTCGCCAGGCGTCCGCCCAGGTTCAGTGGCATCCACTTCACCTCGGTTAAGGGTGATAACGCCGCTACCATGACTGGGCTAGCCTATCTCTATCTTTTGGGCAGTCGACTTGTTCCCAAAGGGCCGTACGACACTCATAACAGCGTTGGGGGAGGTTACGTGTCGGCCTGGTGCATTGGCTATGAGGCACACAGTGGCCTGCCCGTCACGCACCGCCAGTTCATGTAACACAGTTCAGCTAGTTGTGGCGTTTTGTATAGGGACCCCTAGTGTCACTACATCGACACAACGTCGAGTGAGTGACAGATAGGGAACATCCTGGTTAATTTCGTAACCTCCGTTCCCTGATGTAGGGAACGAGACGTTGTGTCACCTGCTGAAATGGCCTTGTCTCGGCTCCTCAGCACAAAACCTGAATGAGTGGTTGCATACCAGCTCCTTTTATACCCGTATGTTCGGGGGGAGTGGTATGCAAATACCACTCGCCAATTTTCATTGGCCTTTTTTCAAAGACCAGAGGTGTTTCGGGCTCCCAAGTGTGACCCCTAGTGTCACTACATCGACACAACATCTTGTTCCCTCCATCAGGGAACAGAGGTTACGAAAGTAACCAGGACATTTTCTTCTTCTGGAAAAGAAGCTTACTGTGATTAAAATGATTTTTTAAAAGAAAAGGGAAATTAATAATAAAAGAATCAATTTGGCTGCTCAAATTGTTTACAATTCTCAGTGCGACAGGCAGACAAACTGAATGGTGATGTTGAGGGAGAGGGAACACCCATCAGGCCCAGCGCCCATTTGCATTTATATAGTTTCACCATCAAAATCACACAACACATTTTTATTTTCATTTGGAAACTAATATGGATGTGCTATCAGTGCATATCTTGAATATGAAAACACTCAAACGGCTCTTTTGGGGATACACTCTCAGAATAAAAGATACCGTTTAAGGTACAAGGGCCGTCACTGGGGTGGTACCCTCAAGAGGACCTTTTTTGTACCTCTGGTAAAAATTTATAAATTGTTTTTGGTAGATAATTGTACCCTATAGAGCTATTGTGTACCTTTAAAGGTACTTTTATATGTTTTGTTCCTTTGGGGAAGGAATGTTAGTCTGGCAGAATGTTAGTCTCAGTCACCCTTTACACCATGTATGAAAAAAAGATGCAATGCCAATGAATATGAATGGTGACTGAGACCAACATTCTGCCTAACATCTCAGGAATAAAGAAAGTAATTTGAGTTTGGAACAACATGAGGGTGGAGAATGATAACAGAATTTTCATTTTTGGGTGAACTATACCTTTATTGAAAGAAAATAGGTTTGGGACATTGTAATCATAAGAAATCAAACTTTCCGTTAACAGAAAGATCACATTGTGCTAGCTTATAGAAAACATTTGAGTTTGGTAGATTATTTTATTCTATGTATTAATTTATTTAGACTATTCTTCTTCTGGAACAATTAGTATTAATCATGTGGTTCCTGCAACATCTGTTTGCCAATGAACCACAAACCTTCAACAAATAGAGTACATACATTTCAAATAGCCGGGGTGCTTGGCTGCACTTAAAAGGGTTTCATAATGACTACATCCTAAAATTAGGATAGCAACAGTGAGACACTCTCTGAGAACTGTTTGTATAAATTCCTCTGCCTTAGCGCTCATGTGGAGATCATAGGTCCATCATAAAGACAGCTGGCGTACAGGTGCTAGACACATTTCCTTATACATGAAACACAATATTGTAACATAGATTTTACTTTGAGTGATATGTCACTTTGGATAAAAGTGTTTTCTAAATGACAAGTGACAGGTAACAAATCACTTTGTGTGCAAAATTGCTTGTATTGGATAAGTTTGACTTAGAAAGAGAAGTTCTTACCATATACTGTATGGTGCTCCATTTAAAAACACAAAATTCCAAGAGAGTGTTTTTTTTTTTTTTTTTTTTTTGGAAAGCATCCTTTATGCATTTTCTGTTCACATAGAAATATTCAGATGTGTATCAAAACCAATTCATCCCAAAGGCAAAAGCAAGAAAGCAGGCACAGATGAAAAAATACAAATTTAATCTTTACTATATTGAAAAGTTGGCTATCATCATTTGGCTAAGACAATTTTATCACCACGCATGTCTGGAATACTAATTCAGTGAGGACACATATTACTGCATACACAGCTCTCTTTCAGGGACTCTTGGTATTTTTTGACAGCTCCTGTATCTCATTGTCTTGGCCCCTAGAGGCCCACTCAGGTCAAATCTTCACTAATATTTTTGGCAGCACAGAGTCAGGAAAAACAGTTACAGGGACCTATTTTAATCCAACACTTTACTAACCACAAATATAAAATGGCAAGTTACCTCAGACAAAAATATAAATAAAATATAAATAAAATGGATCCCTCCTCATTATACAATAAAGGCCAGTTATACAATTGTTAATATTATACAAATAAGTAACATAGTAACCCCCCCCCCCCCACCACCACACCCCCAACCTCACCCCTGATTATACAGATTTCAATTTCTTAATAAAATTCCATCAAATGAAAACATGTAATATTTTACTAAATTAAATGAATAAAACTTAAAATATTTAGAATTTTAATTTAATTTATTAAAGATTACTCAATTGTATTTGATGGAATTTTGTTATAACATTGAAATGTGTAAATCAAAAAAAAAAAAAATGTTTTTTTGAGTGCATAAACTGGGTTTTTAATCATTTTATTTGTTTGCTTGTTTACTTATTATTGTTTTTTTATTTATTTATTTATTTTAGGTTAAACCTTTCATGAATGTAAAATGGAAAGTGTATATTCTTTTAAGTTTTTCACCAAGTTTTTACATCTTTAATAATAATAATAAAAAAAAAATGCACATAAATAGTCCTGCAGTGTGATAAATGTGGTCTTGTGGGCTTTCAGTTAATATGAAGTCGTAAAAACTGAATGTATGCTAATTGATAATTATACAAGAATTAGAAAAAAATATTTCAAATAGTTTTAAATGATGTATGGCATTTCACACCACAAGACACTGCTGCCACAGCTTGACGTCATGTCAGCTAATCATATATCAAATTATGAATGTGTTTCATAGTAATAAATCAATAGTTTGGATTTATGTAGTTGTTTAAACCTGCTCTTATTGGTGTCAAAGATTCATCTTGTCAAAACACAATAGATGGATTATAAGCTTCTTTATTTGTTAAGAATATACCCCACAAGAAAAGATACAACTGTAAATTGTTGACATTAATCATACTGACACTACTATTCAGTAGCTGTGAAAAGTAATAATCCAAACAATATTCTGCTCTGGGTTACAAATACATTTTATCGTCTTTTTGTTTTTTCACACTGATCCTCTCAGGACATTTCTGTGAAGTTGTTTACAAACTCTCTGTGGTCACCATTTGGGATCATACTCTGTCTGATCTCCACATCAAGAGCTGTTACAGCTAATCCAATTGGTTCAAGCTCTCCACTATCTCCATATTCAACCAGTGGACACATACACTTCATATTCCAAACAGGTAGTGACAAGATATCCAGAAGAATCATGGATGTTTATGACATCATGCATGCATGTTGCAATGTCTTTGTGTCTGTCACCTGACTCACTACTCAGCTGGAACTAATCAGGTTTGTGGAAGGTTGTTATTGACCTTTTTCGACAACCATACGTAGCTTTCGACAGTTTACATGTTTGTTAATTTATTATTTATGTACTGTAAGTGCTGTCTCATCTGGCACTCAGAAAGAGGGCAGGCACGTAGTCATAAGAGGACTGAGTGAATATGTTTGTGACTTTAGTGGAACTCTGCAGTCAACATCAAAAGACAAAGGAACTAGACAAGCAAAACTCTTCTTCAGTCTGCTAACTTACTGTACGGCTCCTGCTGCTATTCTCACCTGAGCCCATTTGTATCTTTAGCACTGCAATGACTATTAATCCACAAAAATATTTTTAATTCTATATCTGTGCTGTTTGCCTGTATGTTTAATTGTCCTGCACTGTCTTTGTTTCTGTGACCTGAGCCTTGTTCCAAGCATTCCAATGCCCAGTGTACCCTGTGTAAACTGTGCAAATGATAAATAAAATAATTTGACTTGACACCCGTTGAAAAGAACTGACATTTAATGGATCTAGAGAATCAAAGGGAGACCGTGGAAACCATTTGTAGAGTCTCAAATAACTGTAAAAGAACAACCAAAAAACAAAACAAAACAAAACAAAAAAACAAAGTTGTGCATGCAAACTTCTCTAATGATTTTCATCAATGCTCCCCTGCAAAGGCAAAATGCAGTAACTAGCCTACATTTTTCCAAAATTTAGTTTGGACTGAAATCGGTGCTCTTAATACAATCCTGTGACAGATGGGTTTGGTTCAACTATCAGAGAAATACATTTATTTCAGAGTTTATTTTACAAATCCACATTTGGCTGGACAATCAAAAAAACATTAAAGGCATTTTTCGGTGACACTTTACAACAAGGTCCCATATGTTAACATTAGTTAACAACATTAGTTAACTTGAACTAACAATAAACAATATTTTTTACAGCTTTTATTAATCATGGTTAATGTTAATATCAACATATAGTAATATATTTTTAAAATCAAAAGTTGTGTTTGTTAACATTAATTAATGCACTATGAACTAACATGAACTAACAATGAACAATTGTATTTTTATTAACTAACAGTAAAGGAATAATTCACCAAAAATTACAATTCTCTCATCACTCACCTTCATGCCATTCCAGATGTGTCTTTCTTTAGTCTGCTGAACACAAATGAAGAAGAATGTTTTTTGAAAGATATCTCAGCTCTGGAGCACCATACAATGCAAGTGAATGGTGACCAAAATTTGGAAGCTCAAAAAAGCAAATAAAGGCAGCATAAAAGTAATCCATAAGACTCCAGTGGTTAAATCCATATCTTCAGAAGCGATATGATAGGTGTGGGTAAGAAACAAATCAATATTTAATTAATTTTTTTCCTATAAATTCCCCTATCTGCCCTCTAGGTGGTGATATGCACAAAGAATGTGAATCGCTAAAAACAAAAGAAGAAGAAAGTGAAAGTGGAGAATCATTGTAAAAAAGGATTTAAATATTGATCTGTTTCTCACCCACACCTATCATATAGTTTCTGAAGATATGGATTCAACAACTTGAGTCTTATTGATTACTTTTATATGCCTTTATATGCTTTTTGGACCATTAAAGTTCTGGTCACCATTCACTTGCATTGTATGGACCTACAGAGCTGAGATATTCTTCTAAAAATCTTTGTTTGTGTCCAGAAGAAAGTCATACACAACTGAGATGGCATGCAGGGGAGAAAATGATGAGAGAATTTTAATTTTTAGGTGAACTATCCCTTTAACAAAGATTAATAAATGCTGTAAAAAAAAAAAAAAAAAAAAAATATATATATATATATATATATATATATATATATATATATATATATATATATATATATATATATATATATAGTTAATTGTTAGTTCATGATACCTGATGCATTAATCAATGTTAACAAATGGAACATTACTGTAAAGAATTACCCATTTTTCTCAGTTTCAGTGTTGGTGTAGTTACTGCATTTTGGCTTTGCAGGGCAGAATGAGGGTCTGTTTCAAAACCTAGTGAGCTGCCTACAGAGGCAGCACTTTAAGGCATGCTCCCGACGCGAATGCTGTTGTAAAATGACAGGTATCCTAATTATGCTGCCTCCTAAGATATCTTGTTTTGGACAAATTATAATGTAGTATCCAAGATGGCGGATGAAGTGATACTTTTTTTAAAATTATAAATATACTAAATATGTTCGGACATTTTTTGAAAATAATGATTAAGATGTGCATACACACTCACATGTATTCAAGGTGTAAGAAAAATGTGTTTACATTTTATTTAATGGTTACTCCATGTTAAAAATCCACAACAGGATTTCCGGATTTCTTCTTCTGTTATAGTTAACATGGGCTTTGTTCGGAATGGAATAGTCCTACTAGCACACTACTTACTAAATTCTACACAGTATGTATACTGCCTACTATTTTTTATAAACAGCATGTGAAACTGAACATATTATGCAATGATAAACATTTCAACCAGTAGTTTACATACAAAGCTATTGACGTCTTTGTCTTTAACCCAAAAAAACGTGTCCTCTATCAACTGATTCTCACCAACTGTTCTGAAATCCACCAAAAGCATTCAAGTGAATATCCTCAACAGAAGGTTGGTGGTCGTATTCCTCTCTAGCTGAAGAATTTACGAGGTGCAGTGAAAAGATTATTTTCATAAACATAATTTCAGATGTGCCTTTGTAATGCAATCAGTGGACATTTAGTCATTTCTGCTCTGCATAAGCACTTTTGGGAAAACAGTGAATCAAAGAGCTCTGGACTGTAGAGAAGTTAGATCTCCCTCTCTCTCTCTCTCTCTCTCTCTCTCTCTCTCAATATACAGCACTATATCGATTGCTACATTTAGATGAGTTTTAGCATGCTTTTTAAACCACTTCAACTCTCAGGCCCGAGAGATGCTTAACTCTTCTGAACAGTCACACTTATGTCTGCCACATCAGTCTGTATTTACAGGCATGCTGATTTTTTTAAGACGACTCTAATAATGGAAGGAGTAGTTTGACTAGAAGAACCCTTTTCCAATTGAATCAATTACTTTACTGGAATCAAAGCAGCTTAGTTTACTAAATGTGAAAAGTTCTGTATGTGTTCCTTCTGTTTAGAGAGAATGTTTGATTAAACTGTGGCTGAAAATGCCTTGAAATTAGAAAATCCATTTTGTGATTGCTAGTCAAGACATTTGTGAATAAAATATGTTAGATTTTGTAGTAGTTTTAAAGTATTTTAGTTTGATCTTTCAAAGGCACACATTTGCTCCAACAACTATCTGAACACTTAAAATGCACTAATGTTGTTGCATCAGATAACAAAATATCAAACCAAGTGGCATTTATTTGAAAGAAAGTTAGCACAAGCACACTTTTTAAGCACAAAAATAAAATAAAATAAAATAAAATATTTGGGGTTTTAAAAGATAAAACAGTTAGTATGCTGTTCAAAGAATAAAGTCAAAACGTATTTGGACACTTTCTGGTTGTCAGATGTATGAGGTAGCTGAAAAGATCAAGCATTGTTTGTTTGCAGATGCAACTTGATTTGATATGTTGTTATCTAGTACAATGAATCATGCGCCTTAAAGTTCCACTCATCAGTATTCGTCTTTATGTTGAACTGACACATAGTGGGGTATCTGCAGCAGCACACAAAATAGAAACAGCCAGTTTCGATTATAGAAATGCGTAATTTACATTCAGCCATTGTTATATATTTCACAAATAAAAGCACCAAATTACAAGGGATTATCGAGATAAAACAAGCAATATTTGGCTGGCCATATGTTTTCAACATGGCGGCACTCATGAATGTTTGCCCAGCATCATATGCAGAATAAACAAAAAAAAAAAAAAAAAGAGAAATTTTTTTTCTCAATGTTTAAAAGTTTAGCAAACACATATGAAGATTTTTTAGAAAAATATTTCAGCTCTGTATCCATACAATGCATATGAATGGTGGACAGACCTTTCAAGCTCCAAAAATCATATAAAGACAGCATAAAAGTAATCCATGTGACTCCAGTGGCTAAATCTATGTCTTTAGAAGCAATATGATAGGTGTGGGTGAGAAACAGATCAATATGTAAGCCTTTTCTTGCTATAAATCTTAACTTTCACTTTCACATTCTTCTTTTGTTTTTAGCATTTCACATTATTTGTGTGTATCACCACCTAGTGGGTAGGGAGGAGAATGTATAGTAAGAAAACTAAAAGGACTTAAATATAGATAGTAAAAGTGAAAGTGGAGATTTAAATGGATTTAATTATTGATCTGTTTCTCACCCAAAGCTATTGCATTACTTCAGAAGACATATATTAAAACATTGGAGCCGTATGGATTACTTTTATGTGATTTTTGAAGCTTCAAAGGTCTGGTAACCATTCACTTGCATTGAAAGGACCTACAGAGCTGAGCTGTTCTTCTAAAAATCTTTGTCTGTATTCAGTAGAAGAAAGAAAGTCATACATATCTGGAATGGCATGAGGGTGAGTAAATGATGAGAAAATTTCCATTTTGTGTGAACTATCCGTTTAAGTGTCCAAAGACTTTTTGGGGCCACTGTATGAATACAACACTGAGATGAATGAGCTAAGAAGACTCAAGCACGGAATTTGTAGATATTCTTGTATTTTCGTTTTCACATTTTTGCTCTAATTTTGGGGTATATTTAGTAAACAACACACATCTGTATGTGGTAACATTAACTTTGTGAATGGTGGATGTTCCAGTTCTGTGGAAATCTGAACCACTTTCTGCAGAGTTCTGTAGGTGCAGATTCTGTTTGGGCTTGAATTAAAGATGGTGATGATATGATTTCAACAGCAACCAGGACAGGCATTCAGATTTTATTTTTATTTTTTATTTTTCAAACATTTAAATAGAACATCTGTTTGCAAACCCATGTGTTCTCAGAAAAATCTCTGCATTGTTGTCGGGCAGTGCCTCAGTGTCTAAATTACCTCTAATTATCTGAGCTGCAGCCCGGACATTATCATCACCTTGACAATCAGGGCAAATGGTGCTAAAGGAGAGGAAAAAACTATTTGGCTATGGCTTCTGCTATTGTGGGAAAATGGCCCCTGGAAAGTCTCCAAACAGGCTTGGGAGTAAAATTTATTGTAAAGGCACGGCTTCCTCTTAATGCCTTTAAAGGAGTCTTAAGCATTCTTTAGACAGTCTGCCATCCCATAATGATCTAAGCCAAGTGAATAAAGAAGACTGGGATACAGATTCAGATATGGTAAGGGTAAGGTGACTTAGAATAAGAGCACATAGATGTTGCAGCATCTGCTTTCAGTTGGAGAAACTGTCAGTTAAACACACAGGGAATCTGATATCAGAGTGAGAACCCAGCAGGACATACTTCAAGGATCAATGAAAACATGGCGCAGTGACAAAAGATTCTCAGGTTTCCTGAAAACATTCTGAAATATCAACCAATGTTGACTATCTTGGTGTTGGCCAGTGAAGAAACTATACCAAAAAAAAAATATAATTCATCAGTGTGAACCATTACTCAAAGCTATGTTTCATTTAAGTATCAATTTTGTCTCAGATGTTTCTCCTAAAATTCCTTACAAGAAATAGAAACAACTGAGACAATTGTTGGCACACAGAAAGAGAATAGAGCTGTAAAATCAATGTGGATATCATAGCTCAGATCAGGGGCAGACTGGCCATAGGGAGAACCAGGACTTGTCCCAGTGGGCTGGCCGCGAAACAGGGCCGAACTGGTGGCGACTGGCTGAAGATGGCTGCAATACGGCGCCGCGATATGCAGAAAAGAACAGCGGCAACCCAAATAACTTTAAATAAACATCTTATCAGAGCAAGTCATGACTGGCCATAGTAAGAACCAGGACTTTTCCTGCCGAACGAGGCCGAACTGGCGGCGACTGGCTGAAGATGGCCGCAAAATGGCGCTGCGATATGCCGAAGGGGGCCACGATATGCAGAAAAGGACAGTGAACATCATATCAGATCATGTCATGTTTTGAAGTTTCAGTCATGTTTAATCATGAATGTTTAATCATGTACTACATGACATATGGAAGCGTCCCACAGGAAAACTTAATGCATGTTATGTAGTCTATGAGTTACTGGCAGTAGAAATGAAATATAGTGCTGCGCATGAAGACCTCAACACTTGGTGCACAAAACACCAGCCTGGACTCATGATTTTTATGTGAGCATTGCAACGTTTTTGCACAACAGAAATTAAGTGCTTCATAACACGTTTGGCTGCACTTTTCAAGTGAAATGTAAACCAAGCCAAAACCGAGCAAAATGAGGTTGTAATCAGACAAGGTTTTTAACGTGAATTTTAGATGGAGGTTTTAATAAAACGTACCTCCTAATCCTAAAACTTTACCCTAAACTTAACCAGTAGTGTCAGAAAAGAGAAAAGAGAGTTTAACAAAACAGACATCCTTACACTTAACCAACATCTAACCTTAACCAATAGTGTTTTCAAATGCAGAAGCGAAATGAAAAGCACATTTTCTCTGTCGTATCACATGTCAGCTTGAGTTCTTGTCTGGTTTTGAACTGTGGTCCTCCGAGTCCAAAGTCCCACACTTTGTGTGGTACACTACCACGCAAGCGAATCATATTGGAATAAATGTATATACGTAGGTGGGTCTGTAATACAACCGTTAAAATTTATAAGTTTTCCAGAGATAGTTTGAGTCAAAGTGTCTTGATATCATAACATAGCAGGGTCTGAGTAATAGAGAGAAAAAAAGTGTTTATAAAGTCATAATCACGGATAATGTTTTTGATCATGAACGGGTAATTTTGAGTAGAAAATTACATTAAGACTACACAAAACAAGAAGTTACCAAACATAACAACAAAATTAACAATAAAAACGGTGTAATAAACTTGAAAACAGTAAAACCATGCAAGCTTATTCATTATTCAAACCAAGTGCATGCTGGGAACATCAGCTTCAAAAAGTTAAGTACAATTTACTTATTATATTTACCAGTGAAATTTACTCAAATTAGCAAATAAAAAGGTTTTTTACTTTAGGATTGATACATGATGACGCATTGTAAAGATAACTATTAATCATAAATTAAATTTACTATTAATTTTAACAAGTTTTGAATGTAGAATTTGCTTAATATTTTCAAGCTCATGCATATACTAACTTATTCATCTTTTCTGCTATATTTATCACAAAATCATTTTTGTCAGTGTGTGCTGAAAATGTTTTTATGTAGGCTATATTTGTGAGAATATGTCTTCTAGATGAGTTCTTCCATAAAATTTCTGTCTAAAGCCCAGGGTTATGAGGGATATGTGGCAAAGATACAACATCAAGATGACTGTAAATCAAATTAGAGGTTACAATTGCAACAATATCCAACTGGCTTTGGGCCACTTTCCCACCTGACACCTTAAACTACAAACATTGGTTTAATCCTTGCATTGGCGTTTATTCTCCTGCTGTTAACCTAAGTCTATAACACGTAACATTGCAGGCAATCTCGGTATCAACAATGCTTTGGGGGTTGTACTTTGAACTTTGCTGCCAGGGAGCCAACTTATTCATAGGGTTCTGCTTTTGTTTTAGAAGCTTTTTCACCTCAGTCCTATCATCTTGCCATCCATCTGATATCCCTCCTCCAATAATAACATGTATGGATTAAAGGCTTCACATAAAAATGGGTGAAGCCTCTGATTCTCTTTCTTTTCTCTGAGGCTTTTGGTTTTTTATGTTCACATTGAATGCAGCAGACCGGATGTCACTTGGCTATGTGCTTGGGTCAGAACTGGATGCAAGTATCTTGTCAGAACTCTGAAGGCTCCAGCACTTCAGTTGTTCCACAAGCCTCGACATTCTCTTCTCCAAGGCATCCAGGGATGCCCACAAAATGCGAGAGCTAAAATTGTTTTCCATTGTAATGCATTCTATCAACCGAAACGGGACACTTGCTCGCTGAAACGTATCGACCAGGAGGGCTTGTTTTTCCCCCAAAGACATCATCTTTTTTATTACATTCCATCCCTAATGAGAGCACAGCTCTTTGCTGCCGTGTGCCATTCCTGTCCCACAATTCAATATGGCTGTGTGGTTGTTCAGGTCTTAATGGGGAGACAAATGAAAGAACTTTTCTTCATTTTTCTTCCACTGGAGCTGAAAAATCTTTCCTCGTTTTCATATTTCTTAGTATTGAGTTGCACAAAACACACAATATGAGAAAAGTTGTAAAATTGGCTATAATTTTACACAGAAAAGGTTAGTAAGTGATTTTATCACACTCAAATCATGTTAACGCATATATTTTATGTCTTGTGGCTCTATTTTTGAAACATTGAGTATTTTAACATTTACAGATTGGCCCCCTTCACTTCCATTGTAAGTGCCTCACTGTTACCCAGATTTTTGCTTTTTTTAAAGAAAAGGAGGGACAAGTCAAAATACATTTTTGTGGTAATCAATATTATGCCACAAATGCTGTCGATTGAGTTTAACTTGTATTGAACCTGGAATATTCCTTTACGGTTCAATTTGTTAACTTTAGTTAATGCATTAGGTATTATATACTAATAATGAATAATATATTTTTACAGCATTTATAAGTTTTCTAAAAAACAATAGTTCATTGTTTCATATTAGTTCATACTGCATTAACTAATGTTAATATACTGTATATAACTATTGATTTAAAAAATGTATATGTTTAAATGAACATTAACCAAGATTTATGAGTGCTATAAAAGTACTGTTCATTGTTAGTTAATGTCAGCTAATGTAGTTAAGTAATGTTAACTGATACAACCTTATTCTAAAGTGTTACCAAACTTTTCATTGCAAATTATATTATCATCACAGCAATTTAAATTTAAAAATGAATTGAAACATGTACAGGAATTGCTGAGTTTACTATTTGGTTTGAATGAAAGAAAGAGAAAATCCCAGATTTTCAATGTTGTCTCAGATTTTTGGACCTGACTGTGTATGTCCTCCTCATTAAGACATGCATGATCATGAGACATTTTCTTCTCTTAACATATCTCACATACACACATATTATGAAGTCTTCTTTTGAACAAAGAGAATTCATAATACATGACTTAATTTGGTACTTGCCTGAAAGCATTTTCAATAAATTTATATCCTGTAGTTTGAAGTGAATATGCCCCATTGTAAGCAAAGCCTTTGGATGTGGAGATCCTATGCTCTTATGCACTGTTTTTCTAACCTTGGGCACTGTAACTTTAAGTCTTTATAAGGTATACATATTTACTTTCATGAGTCACAATCAAATAGCTGGTGTCTGGCAGAGGGGAGGGAGGAAGGACAGGAGATGGTCTTGTTGTCTGTCTGGGTTTGTGTGCATGTAAATTGAGAGGGTCAAAGAAAGTTCATAGACAGTTCTGCTTTGGAATTAATACTGTCTGCATGTGTGCCTGCTCCCTGTGCAGTTGACATGAATTAGTGTCTGAATATCATTGTGCTTTCACTTTCCGGTGTTTCCTTACACAATCATCATTAAGACTTGTGTGGTTACTGCTCTCATTGCTGTTTATGATGGATGAGGTAATATTTTAGAAGAAGCATGAACTACAAAGGATGCTAAAATTCAGTACAAGGGAAATCTGAGAACATCCTCAATAACATAATTATACGAAACACTTTGAATTTAAAATATTATGTCTGAGATAACAAATACAGCAACAGAGTGTTTGCAGAAATAACTAGATTTTTATACTAAGATGTTGTGGGTGGTTGCAAGGGCACAGCTGGAGTCACACTAGCAGACTTAAAACAACTTATTTTGATCAAGGGTGTAATACATGCAGACTGTTTTGCTGAGATCTCGCTCTCTTCAGTCGGAGGTGTGACACACTTGCTGATACAAAATGGTGGAGGGGTGACAGACATACCAACTCACCACAGCTCTCTCTCTCTCTGATTCCCTGTCATGTGGAGCTCACCAAAATAACAACAGGAGTACAGTGTGAGCATAAACAATTGTAGTGATTTAGGAAGCGATTCGCGGAGAAACCTTACTTTGTGAAAGTGTGTGATAGTGTATTTATCCCCTCAAGGCTTCCCGTAGAATGTAACGCATATATGTCCAAATGCAGCTTTCATTGAGTAAAAAAATTAGGTTAAATAAAAACAGACTGTTGTATAATCACTTTTTGTTTTCATTAGTCAGGGAAAAACGCAGGAAAAAAGAAAAGAAGCTTGGTGACAGAATCATTTGGATTACAATCAGCGTTTGTGATGGTATGCAGCTGAATGCAATGAAGACGTTCAGATCAGCTTGAAGTCTTTTCAGTTCTTCAGTTAAAGAAGAACAATTATTTCTAACATGTTGGATCCTTTTTTCCATTGCTGGAATCAGTAACTCAGCAGGAAGTCCTGACACTCAAGTGATTAACAACCTCCCGCTGGCAGACGCTAAAGCCCTAGTTATCCATCCATTTTGATGTGAAGGCTCAGTGTCTGCGTCCAGTAGAACACGAGCCTGTGAAAGTAAACTCCATATTATTGTGCGCGCATATACAGGCGGTTGGTGCGTGTGTGGTATGTCTGCTATCAGACACCATACATTCTCTTCAGGAATTTAGACCCAAAAAGATGTCTTTATATTCTTTCAGTCTCGAGTTATACAAATGCAGGTATCTCCTGACCTGCTCAAATATGCGCTCTTGACAGCCACTGTTGTTGTTGTTGTTTTTATCTCCTGATGTTTAGGGGCGATAACATCTTCCTCTAGCGCTTCACTGTGACAGCAACGGCTCAAAATGTAAGTGTTACGATGTTGTCGACCCAAAAATTAGCGCAAATTACTACAGGTGCATGCACATTCTGGGCGTTCAAAGACACGTGGTTACAAAAATCTAGCTGTGTGCGTTCAGTGCTTGTGCACTCTGCTGATGAAGAGATTTGCATCAAGTGTCCTGTACTGACCAAAGTATTTTCTTTGGGCTTAATGTGTGCATCGTCTCCCTCCGCCTGGCCGGTGATTATATTAATGAAGCTAACATCTGAAAATAACTAAAAAAATCAGCTAGTGTGACTTAGCTTAAGGTGTTCTGAGTGGTTGCTAGGGTGTTTTGGGTGGTTGCTTACTGACCCAAGACAAAAGAACTCCCTTCATGTCCATGGTTGTCTGGTTCCTAGATATGGCTTAAATCCTAAATTGTTTTTTCCCCATTGTATCATCCACCAGGCAATATTGTACAGTAAGTCTAAATGTGAAAAAAATAGCACACCTCTCCTTGACAAACTTTATATTTAAAGTGTCCTTCATGTCTGTAGCACACAGGACAAACAGTGCACCAAAGTTTAATACTTAGGATCAGGGATTTGTTCCCTAGCAGTAAGTATGAACAATAATAATTGCTCATAATAAATCTTGCCAAAACAAGCAGCACTAATAAAAAGCTTGATTAATATTTTGAATGCATTTTCAAATCTCAGTGTTCTAACTATTTGTTTATTTATTTATGCATTATGCATAGTCAATAGTCAACCTCAAGCCTTGGGGGACAAGAACTCCTGTATTCAAACCTGTCTGAACATCCAGGACTGAACCTTGATCACACCTTTGCAGTGTGTGTGTGTGTGTGTGTGTATGTGTGTGTGTGTGTGTGTGTGTGTGTGTGTTTGTGTGAGTTATGAGCTGTCTATCAACATGTTTGTGTTAGTGTGTCACTGTCTGTTCTATTTATTTATTTATTTATTTATTTATGTTGTCTTACTGTGTTTTGCCCAACAGACACTTTGATGCAATAAAGCAGCAAAAGACAACATTTAAACAAACTGAATGGAACAAAGGGAATATAGTTAAATGGTACTTCATAAGCTTTTAAAATATCGCTGTCTAAAGAAGCACTCAGTAGCCGTGTTTCCACTATCGGGCCAAATGAGGGTGTGCTATTCCATGCCAGGCCCTTGGGCCAAAGAAGGCCAACTGGGGATTGAGGCGGGGTCGCTGTCAAAGGCAGAGTTTTGCTGAGTCAGGTTAGAGGTTTCAGCACCAAGATACTCATTTCCCAATCTTTCATATCTAGCTACCGGCTTACCTCAACAGATCAATGGTGAATGGAAAAATGTCAGTACTGCTCAGTAGACGAAATCAGGGCTCTTCTGAATATTTGAGCTGATGAAAATGTGCAACGTCAGATCGATGGCATCTGCCGAAACAAAGACTTGATTAAGTAATATTGTCACCAAACTTGCCAAGTTGTGTATCCAGAGCACATTGTTACAGGTTCGGAAAAATAATTGTGGACACAGTACAAATTCGTGTTCATTTCGAGGGCTAGCTAGTCTCCAGCGTCTGATACTTCAGCTTGAGTTTCCCTCTTGCTTGTGAAATGGGTGGAGTGTGTGACGTTGGCACCAAGTTGGCATATTAAGGGTGGGTTTTAGGAGAAGGATATACAGGTAAAGTCAGAAGTTTACATACACCTTAACCAAATACATTTAAACTCAGTTTTTCACAAATCCTGACATTTAATCGTAGAAAACATTCCCTGTCTTAGGTCAGTTAGGATCACTACTTTATTTTAAGAATGTGAATGTCAGAATAATAGTAGAGAGAATTATTTATTTCAGCTTTTTCATCTCATTCCCAATGGGTCAGAAGTTTACATACACTTTGTTATTATTTAGTAGCATTGCCTTTAAATAGTTTAACTTGGGTCAAACGTTTAAGGTAACGAAGGGTAGCCTTCCACAAGCTTCTCACAATAAGTTGCTGGAATTTTGGACCATTCCTCCAGACAGAACTGGTGTAACTGAGTCAGGTTTGTAGGCCTCCTTGCTTGCACACGCTTTTTCAGTTCTGCCCACAAATTTTCTATCGGATTGAGGTCAGGGCTTTGTGATGGCCACCCCAATACCTTGACTTTGTTGTCCTTAAGCCATTTTGCCACAACTTTGGAGGTATGCTTGGGGTCATTGTCCATTTGGAAGACCCATTTGCGACTGAGCTTTAACTTCATGGCTGATGTCTTGAGATGTTGCTTCAATATATCCACACAATTTTCCTTCCTCATGATGTCATCTATTTTGTGAAATATACCAGTCCCTCTTGCAGCAAAGCACCCCCACAACATGATGCTGCCACCCCCATGCTTCACGGTTGAGATGGAGTTCTTCGTCTTGCAAGCCTCACCCTTTTTCCTCCAAACATAAAGATGGTCATTATGGCCAAACAGTTAAATTTTTGTTTCATCAGACCAGAGGACATTTCTCCAAATAGTAAGATCTTTGTCCCCATGTGCACTTGCAAACTGTATTCTAGCTTTTTTATGGCGGTTTTGGAGCAGTGGCTTCTTCCTTGCTGAGCAGCCTTTCAGGTTATGCCGATATAGGACTCATTTTACTGTGCATAGAGATACATGTCTACCTGTTTCCTCCAGCATCTTCACAAAGTCCTTTGCTGTTGTTCTGGGATTGATTTGCACTTTTTGCACCAAACTATGTTCATTTCTAGGAGACAGAATGCGTCTCCTTCCTGAGCGGTATGATGGCTGCGTTGTCCCATGGTGTTTATACTTGCGTACTGTTGTTTGTACAGATAATCGTGGTACCTTCAGGTGTTTGTAAATTGCTCCCAAGGATGAACCAGACTTGTGGAGGTCCACAATTTTTTTTTCTGAGGTCTTGGCTGATTTTTTTTTTTTTCCATGATGTCAAGCAAAGAGGCACTGAGTTTGAAGGTAGGCCTTAAAATAGATCCACAGGTACACCTCCAATTAGCCTAGCAGAAGCTAACTGGCTAATTGCCTAAAAGATTGACATAATTTTCTGAAATTTTGCAAGCCGCTTAAAGGCACAGTTAAATTAGTGTATGTAAACTTCTGACCCACTGGAATTGTGATTATAGTCAATTAAAAGTGAAACAATCTGTCTGTAAACAATTGTTGGAAAAAATTACTTGTATATGTCCTAAACAACTTGTCAAAACTATATTTTGCTAATATAAAATCTTTGGAGTGGTTAAAAAATGAGTTTTTATGACTTCAGCCTAAGTGTATGTAAACTTCTGACTTCAACTGTAGCTGCAGGCAGAGCTTCAGAAAGGGGCAGGAGCTCCAAATCGGCAGCAAAAATAAAGGGAGACCCAAACCTAACCCTTTCCCTAACCTTAACTCTGAATCTAAGTGACACCCTGTTTTGGAGTTGGCTCCATCCCCTTTTGGAGTAACCCCGCCCTGTTTCTGAGATTCCGCCCCCTTTTGAAGATCTCCAGCCTGCAGCTATACCTTCTTGGGTGTAGGGCATCACTGTGCGGCTATTGTCCAGATGGTGGAAATGCAGATCGATTTTGGTCTCGCAGCTCAAGGTCAGAGGCTATTGGCCCCGGCTGACCAGTTTATTGCCCTGGTTCGCACTGGCCTGATAGTGGAAAAAGTGGCTAGTGTTGAGATATCCATTTATTGAATCTTGGGTCTCAAAACCAAAGTTCTTAAAGAATCAGAAATCAAAAAGAAAGGGATAAAAAAAATGCCAATGATCAGAAATGTATGTGTATATGCCTAGAGGATATCTAATGGCTATGTATAGATATTGCCTGTAGTGGGCATAAAACCTCTGTACAGCACAATGAGCTGTACTCACTTTAGTACAGCAGGTCTTGTCAGGTGAGGCTTCTAAACAGGGATCTAGTGCCCATTTTGGCTGTGCTGAAAACAGCCTGCCTGCCTGCCTCCAAAGCATTGCCCCAGGTCTCCCCAGCACATGTATTTTGCATTATGCATAGTCTACATTGCATCAATAATTCAAAAAGTACATCCAGATTTCCTCAAGCCTTGGGGGACCAGAACTCCTGTATTCAAACCTGTCTGAAGATCCAGGACTGAACCTTGATAACACCTCTACACAGTGTGTCTGTGTGTGTGTGTGTGTGTGTGTGTGTGTGTGTGTGTGTGTGTGTGAGAGAGAGAGAGAGAGAGAGAGAGAGAGAGAGAGAGAGAGAGAGAGAGAGAGAGAGAGAGAGAGAGAGAATGAGTTTGTGTGAGTTATGAGCTGTCTGTCAACATGTATGTGACAGTGTGTCACTGTCTGTCCTAAGGTTGGCTTGATACCAACATTTTAGATTAATACAATACTGGCCCCTGGTACCTCTGTATAGATTTGAAATCAATGATACAAAAAGATGGTAGGTATATCGTTGAATATGCATGATAGATTTGCATGCATCATGTAACAGGAACATTTAATAATAAACTGTAAATACATATGAAATATGTCATGCTAAGGAGCAGATAAAGACCATCTTTAAATGAGTCATGAACTGAGAAATCAGTTAGCAGAAACTAAATGATAAAGATGGCTCAAAGACAACAAGACGCTGTGCATTGCCAAGTTGTGGAAAAACACAGTCTTTGCATTGCCTTCCTTCTGATCCCAACATTAGGAAAGAGTGGATGAACTTTATTTTTAATGAAGTTCCAGACCGCGTCAGTAAGAACTTGGTCCTTTGTTCACTTCATTTTACCGCGGATTTGTTTACAAGCAAGGCACAATTCGACGCAGGATTTTCAGAAAGATTGAAACAAAAAAACGATGCTGTGCTGACTATATTTGATCCGATAGTAATGTCGCACCACACAAGTGTGAGTAACTGTTTTTATTATGTGGTCACTATTGCTTTGTCTGTTATTACAGATTGTTTGATATGTACTGAGTATTTATGCATTTTTAACCTAAATCACAGCAGCGTCCATCTATGAAGGATGTAGGATTTTTAAATATGCAAAACTGTTAGCCAATCATACCAGTGGCCGTTTACTTCCGAGTCTACAATCCGCCACACCTATTCAAACGGTGTGTTACGCTGAGGGGGGGTCAAAACAGGACAGAAAATAGCCTATTACTTCTAAATTATGATGTTTTTTTTATGTAAAAATCTTGATAACTTTATAAGTGGACCTCAGAGAACAGTACAAAATAAAAAAGGCAGTTCATGACCCCTTTAAATAAAGCAGGATTATAGAACTAGCTATGACTACCTGGCCAAAAAAAAAAAAGTGGCATACTCTAATATTTTGTTGGATCGCCTTTAGCTTTGATTATGACACGCATTCGTTGTGGCATTGTTTCGACAACCTTATGCAATGTCACAACATTAATTTCCATCCAGAGTTGCATACATTTTTGGCCAAGATCTTGTATTGATGACAGGAGAGTCGAAAAACTCTGCAAAGTCTTCTCAGCATATCCCAAAGACTTTCAATGGGTTAAGGTCAGGACTCTGTGGTGGCCAGTTCATGTGTGAAAATGATTCCTCATGCTCCCTGAACCACTCTTTCACAATTTGAACCTGATGAATCTTGGCATTGTCATCCTGGAATATGCCTATGACGTCAGGGAAGAAAAAAATCCATTGGAGGGATTACCTGGTCATTCAGTACATTCAGGTAGTCAGCTGACTTCATTTCACTGCCGCATAACGTTGCTGAGCCTAGACTTGACCAATTGAAGCAACTCCAGATCATAACACTGCCTCCAGAGGCTTGTACAATGGGCACTATGCATGACGGGTGCATCACTTCATGCGCTTCCCTTCTTACCCTGACGCGCCCATTGCTTTGGAATAGGGTAAATCTGGACTTATCAGACCACATGACCTTTTTCCATTGCTCCACTGTCCAATCTTTATGCTCCCTAGTAAATTGAAGTCGTTTTTTCCGATTAGCCTCACTAACAAGTGGCATTCTTGTGGCCACACAGCTGTTTAGTCCCAATCTTGTTCTTGTCGCATTGTGAGTGTGGAAATGCTCCTACTTTCACTATTAAACATAGCCATGAGTTCTACTGTAGATTTTTTATGATATGGCTTCATCAAGCGTTTTAGTTATCTCCGATCACGATAATTCAAGATTTTTTTCCAACCACATTTCTTCCGTGAAACTGATGGTTCACCACTATCCTTCCAGGTTTTAATAATGCGTTGGACAGTTCTTAACCCAATTCCAGTGATTTCAGCAATCTCCTTTGCTTGATTCAGGCCAATAATTTGCCCCTTCTGAAACATAGTAACATTTTTTTCACGACCACTGGATATGTCTTCTGTCATGGTTGTTTAAGAAATGAGTAGCTACACACTGCATTAGTTAGGGTTAAACGAATTGTTGCCAGCTGAAACATATTAATCACTGCAATAATGATCCAATCATAGGCTCTTAAGTATCTACTTATTTAAATCCAAACAGCAATTTAAAAACATGTTTTTTTGGCCAAGCAGTGTATTTATACCATATAAATCTTATGAACAAATGATCATCACAAGACGAGCACAACACAGTCTCATGGCAACTCGTAATAATTTGTCACGATGGCGAATTCGTTAGATATCATTCGATTTGTCTTGGACAAAAACGTATGACTTTTATTCTCATAGAGACCAACCAATCAGCAAATAGAATTTTAAATAAATACTAGGGATGTCCCGATACCATTTTTTGGAGAACAAGTATGAGTACCATTTTTGGTACTAGCTGATAGAGAGTCTGATGCCTGTTCCCTATCTGTCACTCACTTGACGTTGTGTCGATGTAGTGACACTAGGGGTCACTCTTGGGAGCCAGAGACACCTCTGGTCTTTGATAAATGGCCAATGAAAATTCCCCTGGACATACGGATATAAAAGGAGCTGGTATGCAACCACTCATTCAGATTTTCTCTTCGGAGCAGAACGGTCACTGAGCTGAATACTACTGTTCATTCACCTCTGCTGGATCTGACGGCGCATTTCAGCGGCTTCTCCCCCCTCTGCACTGGTGCACTGCAGAGAATGCCCCTGGGCGCTTTGGCAAAAATAAAAGAGTATATTTCATTAAAAGAGTATATTTCTCTAAAAGAGCGGCACACACGGAACGTCTTTTTAAAGATGCTTTTCCGATTGTGTGTTATTCCTGGTTGCGCTCATTATCTCTCACCTTCTGATGGTCACGATCACTGTCTTTCGTGTCTGGGCACTGCTCATGCGGAGACAGCGTTCGTGGATGGTCATGTTCTCATTGCGAGAATATGTCCATGGTGGCGGTCTCCCGCCCCTGAGCGCCCAGCTGTGGCACAAATCTGCCCCCGATGTGACAGACTCCACGGGTCACGAGGACAGGCCTCTTCCTCCCCCGTCCCAGGCTGTTCCGGGGGTGGTCACAAGGAGCCAGGTAAGTGCTTTGATGTCCTTAGACTCAGCACGGCCACGACGTGGGGTGGCACCTCGAGCTCCGCCCCACCGTGAGGCTCCACCTGCCGGTACTTCCGATGACGTTGTCCCTTTGGTCCCCCTTGTGCGGAACTTGGACGCATGCCTTGCACTTTCCAGTCCGTCGCGAGGGCTGGTCCGGACTGTCCGACTCGGCTGCATGATTCACTTCGCCGGGCATCCTCCCAGGTTCAGCGGTGTCCACTTCACCTTGGTGAAGGACGAAAACGCTGCTACCTTGCGCGGAGATCGCTACTCTCCTACGGAAGGGCGCAATAGAACCTGTCCCTCCAGCCGAGATGAAGAAGGGGTTTTTCAATCCCTACTTCGTCGTACCGAAAAAAAGCGGTGGGTTGCGGCCAATCTTGGACCTGTGAGTTCTGAACCGGGCCTTACAGACTCCCGTTCAAGATGCTGACACAAAAACGCATTCTTGTGAGTGTCCGGCATCAAGATTGGTTCGCGGCGGTAGACTTGAAGGATGCATACTTCCACGTCTTGATCCTTCCTCGACACAGACCCTTCCTGCGGTTTGTATTTGAGGGTCAGGCGCATCAGTACAAAGTCCTCCCTTTCGGCCTGTCCCTGTCTCCTCGCGTCTTCATGAAGGTCGCAGAGGCTGCCCTTGCCCCGTTAAGGAAGGTGGGCATTCGCATTCTCAACTATCTCGATGACTGGCTAATCCTAGCTCACTCTCGAGACATGTTGTGCGCACACAGGGACCTGGTGCTCTCACACCTCAGCCGACTAGGGCTTCAGGTCAACTGGGAAAAGAGCAAGCTCCTCCCGGTTCAGAGCATCTCTTTTCTCGGTTTGGAGTTTGACTCAGTCTCCTTGACAACGCACCTTACGAACGAGTGCGCCCAGTAGGTGCTCAAACAGTTAGAAGGCGTTCAAACAGAAAACAGCGGTTCCACAGTGGCCACCCCACTCGGGTTGATGAATATGAGGCCGCTTCAGCACTGGCTACAGACTCGAGTTCCGAGTTGGGCATGGCGCCACGGGACACATTGCGTGGTCATCACGCTGGTCTGTCACCATCTTTTCAGCCCTTGGACCGACCTCTCATTTCTACGGGCAGGTGTTCCTCTAGAACTGGTCTCCAGGTGCGTCGTGGTCATGACAGACGCCTCCAAAATGGGATGGGGCACTGTTTGCAACGAGCATGCATCCGCCGGCCTCTGGACGGGTCTGCGACTGCATTGGCACATCAACTGCCTCGAGTTGTTGGCAATTCTGCTCGCCCTGCGGAGGTTCCAGCCGTTGATCCAGGGCAAGCACATGTTAGTTCAGACAGACAACACGGCAACGGTAGCATATGTCAACCGCCAAGGCGGTCTGCGCTCTTGTTGTATGTCACAACTCACCCACCTTCTCCTCCTCTGGAGTCAGCAGCACTTCAAGTCACTGCGAGCCACTCACATCCCGGGCAACCTCAACAGTACAGTGGACGTGCTGTCATGGCAGGTTACCCTCAGGGGAGAGTGGAGACTCCACCCTCAGGTGGTCCAGCTGATTTGGAGTCGATTCGGACGGGCACAGGTGGATCTGTTCGCCTCCCAAGAATCCTCCCACTGCCCGCTCTGGTACGCCCTCACCGAGGCTCCCCTTGGCATAGACGCGCTGGCACACAGCTGGCCCCCTGGCCTATGCAAATATGCGTTTCCCCCAGTGAGCCTGCTTGCACAGACCCTGTGCAAGGTCAGGGAGGATGAGGAGCAGGTCATCCTGGTAGCACCCTACTGGCCCACCCAGACGTGGTTCTCGGACCTCACGCTCCTCGTGACAGCTCCCCCCTGGCAAATTCCCCTGAGGAAGGACCTTCTTTCTCAGGGACGTGGCACCCTCTGGCACCCATGACCAGACCTCTGGAATCTCCATGTCTGGCCCCTGGATGGGACGTGGAAGACCTAAGCGGTCTACCAACAGCGGTGGTAGACACGATCACTCAGGCTAGGGCCCCCTTTACGAGGCGCCTGTATGCCTTTAAGTGGTGTCTGTTCTCTAAGTGGTGTTCTTCCTGACGCGAAGACCCCCAGAGATGCGCAGTGCTTTCCTTCCTGCAGGAGAGGTTGGAAGGGAAGCTGTCCCCTTCCACCTTGAAGGTGTACGTTGCCGCCATAGCAGCACACCACGATGCAGTTGACGGTAAGTCCTTAGGGAAGCACGACCTGATCATCAGGTTCCTAAGAGGTGCCAGGAGGCTGAATCCCACCAGACCACACCTCGTTCCTCATGGGACCTCTCTGTAGTTCTTCAGGGTCTACAGAGAGCCCCCTTTGAGCCTTTGCAGTCAGCCGAGCTTAAGGAACTCTCCTTGAAGACTGCCCTCCTTACTGCGCTCACTTCCATCAAGAGGGTAGGTGACCTGCAAGCATTCTCTGTCAGCGAAACGTGCCTGGAGTTTGGTCCAGGTTACTCTCACGTGATCCTGAGACCCCGACTGGGCTATGTGCCCAAGGTTCCCACCACCCCTTTTAGGGACCAGGTGGTGAACCTGCAAGCACTGCCCCAGGAGGAGGCAGACCCAGCCCTGTCCTTGCTGTGTCCAGTGCATGCTTTACGCATGTATTTGGATTGCATGCAGAGCTTTAGAATCTCTGAGCAGCTTTTTGTCCACTTTGGTGCACAGCAGAAAGGAAGTGCTGTCTCCAAGCAGAGGATCACCCACTGGCTCATTGACGCCATAACTATGGCATATCTCGCCCAGGACATGCCTTCCCCGGTTGGGCTACGAGCCCATTCTACCAGGGGTGTAGTGGCTTCCTGGGTCCTGGCCAGAGGTGCCTCTCTAACAGACATTTGCAGAGCAGCAGGCTGGGCAACACCCAGCACCTTTGCGAGGTTCTACAACCTCCGGGTGGAACCGGTTTCGTCCCAGGTAGTGGCACGCAACACAAGTGGATAAGCCTGGGATAGCCGGCCGGGTGTATCACTTGCACATAGCGCCTTCCACCTCCTTTTGAGCTGAAGACGTGTGCCATTAATTCCCAGTAGTGTTCACAAGTTTGTTACCTGGTTGACTTCCTCCGAGCCCTGTGGCAGTCGAATTTTCAGAGAGATTCACTGCCAGCCCGGTACATGTGCTAACTAAGAGTCCTGTTCTGTGGTAGGTGCTCCGCATGTGGCGGTTCCCCAAACCCCATGCAATATATATCTTCCGCTAATTCGTTTCCCTGTTGGCAAACTGCATCTTCCTTGGGCAGAGCCCTTCTGCCCCAGTCTCCATGTTTGTAGTAACTCCTCCCCCATTGGGCAGGATCTACCTTGAAGACTCTCCACATGGTTGGAAAGACCATGTGACGTATCCTTCCACTTGAATATCCTCCCCTCTCTCCTGGCGGCCCAGTCGGAAAATCCCCCTTCTTTTTTAGGGAGTGGAAAAAAGAGAAAGGTAAAAGAGGCCATGACTGGGTTAAGCCTGTTTCTATCTCTTCGGTAGCCGACTTATCCCAAAAAAGGGCCGTTCGACACTCATCACTATGTTGGGGGAGGTTACGTGTCGACCTGGTGTGCTGGCTATGAGGCACACAGTAGTCTGCCCACCACACACCGCCAGTACACGTAACACAGTTCAGCCAATTGTAGCGTTTCGTATAGGGACCCCTAGTGTCACTACGTCGACACAACGTCGAGTGAGTGACAGATAGGGAACGTCATGGTTACTTGTGTAACCTCCGTTCCCTGATGGAGGGAACGAGACGTTGTGTCCCTCCTGCCACAACACTGAACTACCCGCTGAAATGGCCGGACCTTATATCGGCTCCTCAGCATAAACCTGAATGAGTGGTTGCATACCAGCTCCTTTAATATCTGTATGTCCGGGGGAGTGGCATGCAAATACCACTTGCCAATTTTCATTGGCCTTTTATCAAAGACCAGAGGTGTCTCGGGCTCCCAAGAGTGACCCCCTAGTGTCACTTCATCGACACAACGTCTCGTTCCCTCCATCAGGAAATGGAGGTTACACAAGTAACCATGATGATTACTGATGTGAGGTATTGCTTAAATATAATACAATTACTATTGATTTATTGTTGTTGTTGTTATTAATATTATTATTAGTAGTAGTAGAAATAAAGTGAATGTTACATAACTTGACAGTAATGCTATATTTCTGTCATACTTTTTTCATTTAAATTGAGCTTTTATTTTGACGGAGCTTTTATTTTGAAGTGTTTCTGTGTGATGACAGCAGCTTTTCAGTTTCAGTTTCAGCACATACCAGCTATATATTTATCTCATTAAGTCACAGATTTTGCAGGTAAATAATCTTACTAGGACATAACATGATTTAAATTTGTGTGCTGAATTTTTATGGAATGACATTTGTTAGCACAAAATTTTGCAGCAAATTTGCCGCTCGTTATTTTCAGATGCAAATGAGCTTTTGATTCGCCACAAATGTTTGCCAGAAGTTTTCAGCTCTTCGCCAGTAGTGGTGAATATCCGACAAACCTTTGGCAACAATGGACAATTTGCCGTAAGTTTGCTGCAAAGCTAATTTGCATGTGAAAATTTGCCATGAACTCTCGATTTTCGTAAGGGATGGTATCCGTTTTTGGTATCAGAGCATTTTTATGAGTACAAGTACATGAGTGTGATATCAGACCCGATTCCGATACCAGTATTGGTTTATTGTTCATCGACAACTATAAGTAAGCCATTCGTTGTTTTACCTTCCCCAAAAGTATAAACACTGAACCTCCCAAGCTCTATCAAAACATTGATGTTTATATTTTGAGCGACCTGCTCAGTTTCACTCATCCCTTTCTAGCTCAATGCACCTTATTCACAGTAGCACCATCCCATTTTTAATGGGAATGACAGCGAGGCTGTGAGGGATAGACTTACCATCTCTTCAATGGCATGCACGGTATAAAGCTGTAAAAGCTCCTAGATCACATCTGATTTTCCACAACTCATGTTGTCTGGAGTTTTTTGTCAACTGAATGTTCTTGGAAAGAGTTTTTTTCAAAGTTTTGTCCGCGGAACGATCCAAAAACACTTTAAACTGAAATACAAGCCATTGAAGAGACTGTACGTCGATCCCTCACAGTCTCATTGTCATTCACGTAATAAAGATGACACTTCTGTGAATAAAGTCTATAAAGTGAGTTTGGTGCATGGCTACTTGTAGTAATCTGCTAAACCGGGGCAATATGAACAACCATATCAGACGTGTACAGAGGAAAGGAAATTAGCTTTGTCTACAGATGTTAAAGCCAATATTCGAAGACTTGCTAAAAGACACAGAGATAGAGAATGGATTAAAACCAGAGTGAACATTGGCATCACATATACAGTGTGGAGGACTTTGAGGGAATGTTTGGGGTTCGATGAAGATGCTAAACTTGCCGAGTTGCTTCTTGACAGGTAAGCTACGCTCAAGGTATTGCCACACAAGTTAGCTCATTACTGTCGAGCTCCAGACAAATTTATAAGATACTCAGAATATGTATCTTACTAGTTACCAGAAGAACCATCCTACCTTATGTGCTGGATCCCCTGCACACCCAGCTGCCTTTCAATCCGGCGATGTTACTGGACAACCCAATTCCTCTGCCACGCTTTCTGTCCAGTATGTATATGTTATAGTGGTCTTGTTCATTATGAAGTTAAACATTTATCACATTTTATTTTGTATGGCCTATTTGTTCATAGGAAAATCAGAGAGTGCAAAAGGGCGAGATGAGCCTAAGGGTTGTTGGCAAAGGTTTGAAAACATACTTTATTTTTGTAATTCCGTTTGGTGCTTCACCTTTATTAAAGGAAACTGTGAACACTTACATTGGTACTTATTCCATATGAATTTATTCAATTCAAATGACTGATGTATGTCAAGAACCTCACATGCTTCCCGCAACTCGTTCCAAACCTTGATGTTTTCTGTCTTCTACAGTTTTGAACACATAACCTATTTTTCTATTAAAATCATGGTTTAGGTTTAGGATTTGGATAAGGAGTTGGACGTTAAACTAAAAAAAAATCACAATAACATCGTTCTTTGATTTGTTTACTTTTCTTTATGGGAGTATAAATTGTACGATTTTCCATTTCTGCTATCTTGTACTATTGTTGCCAATTGTCATGAGATCGGGTTGCAATTTAAGTATTTTACTCAAAAAGTCACACAAATATGAATATTAACACAGAAGGCTGAACTCAGCAGCATGAACCTAAGATGGCCTCTTTAACAAATAGGGTTTCATTTTAGTAAATAAATGGTAAAACTTTTTTTTATTATTATATTTCGTAACTGATTTTTATTTCCAAATCATGAATCGATGTATACTTACACCCCTAAACTTTGCTTTTATGCTTCAAGTAACACTGCCTGAGCTGCCAAATTGTGCTGAATAGCAATACATTGTCATCAGGTACCGAAACAGGCTAAACATTAGTAACATTTTAAATTTTTGGAATGCCATGCAACCCCAGTCTCTACAGGTCTGGTAAGAGACACATTAAAAAGGTCCTTTGATGCGAGCACTTTTACAATTAGCTACCTGCAAAATGCATCGGCGAGCTCACACAGGCTTTGTTCTTTGCTCACAAGATGAATGAGGAATCTAGTTTTGTGAATGTTTGTCTCATTATATGGGGTTTTATTATTCTATAAGCTGTTCAGGTTTTGCTTATGTGAGTCATGCAGTTTTATAATCAGCAACGCCATAATCAGAGTCTATCTGGATGTACATAAATCAGATCTTCTGCCAATTAGAGGAACAAAGAAACAGAACAAAAAGGCACGATACGATGAGATAAAATACGAGGCGAAGAATGCACATCTGACAAACAGAAACCTCACCATCTGCAAGACTGCACACATATTTCAAACTGCTAATGCACCTATGCAAACAGATAAACCAATTCAACACAAAGTACGAGCCATAACAGCAGACAAAACAGCCAAGTCTGTGTGTGAACGCACCTCACCCTACGTTTCTGACACGCATTATGGAGGCAGGTGTAGCAACCTGACACTCGCACAAAGCCATGTGGGTGGGATTAGCGATGCAGGCCGAGATGCGGACTGTTCTGTTTGACCGCTGCTCAGGGGATGAGACCTGATTATCAATGAGCATAGCGCTACCTCTCCTCTGCCCTGCAGGCGCTCCTGTGCTCAGTGCCGCGTGTCAGAGCTTGTTAGGGCAGCTGGAGCCCAGAAAACAGAGAGGGATGGGTCCAAAGAGGATGGATGGATGGGGGGGCTCAATCACAGTCAGTTCCTCCCAGGGCAAAAAGTGCCCCCCCTCTCCCACATGTACATTTAACAGTGCTGATATTTGGGCTGCCCTGGAGCAGGGCTCTAATTGACAGGTTAATGGAGGGAGGAAACGCTCTGGTGGGACAAAATAATCATTAGTAGGTTAGTGCGGTAACTGTGCATTGCAGCCAGCTTTGGCAGTTGGCACCTTGTTTAGTGAGTAGAGTTAGTCTTAAAAAATACAATATTGGAGGAGGGTCGGGAGTGGATGCCTCTGCTGACAGCGTTTATAGGGTATCAGACAACAGTGCCGGGGGAAAGATTCAGGCAGGTTTGGCGCATCAACACATATATTCACCTAACTACACCCAAACAGACACACAAAAATACTAGAAATTGACATAAAACTTTTCAAAAGTATCTCCAGTATAAGCAGGAATTGCTAGCACAAAAAAGTACAATGAGATAACTGTTGTTTTCTTTTTTGGACATGATACCACGAATAAAAGTACCATGGTATTACCAAGATAACCTCTGATAACTGATACCATCTAGGGATAAGCATTTTAGAGTAAATTTTGTAGTCAAGTGCTCTAACACATCAGAAAACAAATAATACATTTCTTGAAATTTACAATTTAAGTTCAACCTTCAAGCATTGAACCTGTTTTTCTTATTTAAAAATGAGAACTATGCATAAACATCAACATCTAGATTAAAAAATGACAAAAAATGACAAAAAACAAAAAAAAAAACAAAACAAAAAAAAACATTTGCACTCACACATAGAAACATATTCCAAGACTTCTAAAGCAATACAATCACTTCAAATAATTTCCTTTTGGGTGAACTATTCCTTTAACAATGTCATGCATCCACAGCGCCAACCAATGCATTTAGTTGTAATAACATGATTTAGGTGAGAGAAGTAATTTCATCGCTGCCCACGGAAGGCAATGGCACGTAGAAAAATAAAATTGCAATATTCGAGTAGTGTTTTTACTAGTTGAATATTTAAAGCTAAACGAGTTCTCGATTAATCAATTGCACATGCACATCCCTAATAACATCACTATACAGCAGTGCTGCTTTTTTCTAAGAGAGGGATACAACAATATTATATTTACAGAGTTGGGTCATAATTTAAAACATATGGCAATCATTTTTTGTTTGGTGATATATACTATATATATATAAAACTCAACTCAACTCAACTCAACTCAACTTTATTTATATAGCACATTTAACACAACAAAGTTGACCAAAGTGCTTCACAGTATGAAATACCAGCATCATAAAACAAGAAATAAAAATACATAAAACTAATACACACGACATTCCAAAAACAGTAACCACCTTATCATTTCTCAGACTCAAATGTAAAAAATAGATTTTAAGACATGACTTAAAAGTCTCAACATAAGGAGACTGGCAAATATGGAGTGGCAGACTGTTCCATAATTTTGGGGCAGCAATTGAAAATGCCCAGTCACCTTTAGATTTTAATGTAGACCGAGGTTCAGCCAACAGCAATTGATTGGCAGACCTGAAAGTCCTTGAAGTAGAGTACAAGCTTAATAAATCTGCAATATAGTGAGGCGACTTGTTATGCAATGCTTTAAAAACAATTAATAGGATCTTAAAACCAATTCTATACTGAACTGGCAACCAGTGAAGGGTAGACAGGACGGGAGTAATGCTTTCCCTCTTCCTGGTGCCAGTCTGTAGCCTTGCTGCAGCATTCTGCACAAGCTGCAGACGAGATAAATGTCAGTGACAGATTCCATAATAAAGACTATTGCAATAATCCAGGGGAGATGTAATAAAAGCATGAACAACTGTCTCCAAATCTTAAAAATGTAAAAAAGGTTTCAATTTCGAGATCATTCTTAACTGATAAAAACGTCCTGGTTACTTTCGTAACCTCCATTCCCTGATGGAGGGAACGAGATGTTGTGTCGATGTAGTGACACTAGGGGTCACTCTTGGAAGCCCCAAACACCTCTGCTTTTTTGAAAAAAGGCCAATGAGAATTGGCGAGTGGAATTTGCATGCCACTCCCCTGGACATACGGGTATAAAAGGAGCTGGTATGCAACCACTCATTCAGGTTTTGTGCTGAAGATCCGAGACCAGGTCCCGGCCATTTCAGCGGGTAGTTCAGCATTGTGGCAAGAGGGACACAATGTCTCGTTCCCTCCATCAGGGAATGGAGGTTACGAAAGTAACCAGGACTTTCCCTATCTGTCACTCACTCGACGTTGTATCGATGTAGTGACACTAGGGGTCCCTATACAAAATGCCACAACTAGCTGAACTGTGTTACATGAACTGGTGGTGTGTGACGGACAGACTGCTGTGTGCCTCATAGCCAGTGCACCAGGTCGTCATGTAACCTCCCCCAACGCTCTTATGGGCGTCAAATGGTCCATCAGGAACAAGTCGACTGCCCAACTACAGGGACAGGCTAGCCCAGCTGAGGTCTCTTTTCCCTCTCTTTTCTCCCCAAAAAGAGAGGAATATGTTAACTGACTGGGAGCCATAAGTGTCTGCGTCAGAGGGTGTCCCTCCCAAAGGGAAGAGACCACGGAGACCACACTCCGCCCAAAAAGGGGGGGGGGGGTATTTTGAGTGGAATACGTCACCTGGTCTTACCGAGTCTTGTTGGAAGTATGTCATGTGGAGAGGTCCTATGGTCAACCCGAAGGGGGAGGAGATTCTACAGAGCATGGCGACCGGGAGCAGAGGGGCCTCTCCCCAAGGAAGACGCAGTTTGCCATCAGGGAAACAATTTTGCAGAACATATCACATGGGGTCGCCTTCGGGGAACCAGCACATGTGGAGCACCGTCTGACTCAGCCTCGATGAAGGGCGAGAACGCCGCTACCTTGCGTGTGGAGATCGCTACCCTTCTGCACAAGGGCGCGATAGAGCCTGTCCCTCCAGCCGAGATGAAGAAAGGATTCTACAGCCCTTACTTCATCGTACCGAAGAAAGGTGGTGGGTTGCGACCAATCCTGGACCAGTGAGTACTGAACCGGGCGATGCACAGACTCCCGTTCAAGATGCTGATGCAAAAACGCATTCTAGCGAGCGTCCGGCATCAAGATTGGTTTGCGGCGGTAGACCTGAAGGACGCGTACTTTCATGTCTCGGTCTTACCTTGACACAGACCCTTCCTGCTGTTTGCCTTCGAAGGCCAGGCGTACCAGTACAAGGTCCTCCCCTTCGGCCTGTCCCTGTCCCCTCGCGTCTTCACGAAGGTCACAGAGGCAGCCCTTGCCCCGCTAAGGGAAGTGGGCATCCGCATCCTCAACTATCTCGACAACTGGCTAGATGACACAAAGGTTTTTCACACTATCTTTCATGTTTAAAGAATCTAATCTCCTGGTTATCTCTTCTTTACATTAAGGTGGGCCGAATATTATGACCTCTGATTTACTGTAATTAAGTTGAAGGAAATTGTTTGACAACCAATGCTTAACATCATATTGTTTCACCAATTTTCAGAGGAAGATATAATTGTGTATTGTCAGCATATAGATGATAGGAAATGTTGTATTGTCTACAGATAGTCCCTAGAGGCTGCATGTACAAAGAAAATAATATTGGACCCAAAATAGAGCCTTGAGGGAGGCCATATTTTAAAGTAACTGAGGAGGATGCAGAGTTTCCAGTTTTCACAAAAAATTATCTATTTTCCAAATAGGAGTGAAACCATTTCAGTGCAGTCCCACGAATGGCAACTTCCCTATCAAGGCAGTCAAGAAGAATCGAATGATCAACAGTGTCGAAAGCGGCACTTAAGTCCAACATAATTAAAATTACTGAGAGTCCAGAATCGACAGCTATTAATAGATAATTTGAGACCTTCAAAAGAGCAGACTCAGTGCTGTGAAAAGGTCTAAAACCTGACTGGAATTTCCAATTTCTCATTTTCAAATAAAAAGGGGGATAGCTGAGTCAAGACAACCTTCTCTAAAATGTTTGATAAAAAAGGCAACTTTGATATAAGTCAGAAATTAGTTAAAACTGTCAGGTCAAGATTTTGTTTTTTTAATTAGTGGCTGAACCACTGCTAGCTTAAGGCAGGGCGGAACAGAGCCACTTATTAGAGAACCATTAATAATATTAATATGATTTAATATAATTAATATCTATTTAATAATAGATTGAACACTGGTTCCTACTGTATCAAACAAATTCTTCAAAAGCCAAGAAGGGATGGGATCTAATGGGGTAGTCGTAGATTTTATTTTACTAACTATATTTGCTAGTGTTGTAATTGAACAGGCTCATATCCAGAAAATGAACAAGAGACTACGGTGAGACTTACAGGTTCGTTGGTTAATAAATAAAAAAAAAAATCTTCACAGACATCTGGGGATACATCAACAATAGCGGTAGTAGGCACATCAAGCACCCTATTTATAGTACTGAACAAGACTGAGGGGTTGTGGGCATTGCTAGAAATAATGTTTGAAAAATATTTTGTTCTAGCTGCTTTGACAGCTTGCTGATAGTTTCGGAAAGCGAATTATACCATTTCATAAGAAATCTGAATCTTATCCCTCTTCCACTTTTGTTCAGCTCTTCTGCAGGGCACGAGACTCCATATTAAACTTAGGGGGCAATAAAAAATGCACATAGTATTGGATACAAGAGATCCACCTTAACCAGTTGAAGCTCAAAGCTGGAAAAATTGTCCATGTGGAGAGAACGACATTTAAAACAGTCTTTAAACATTGTAACTAATCCTCCACCCCGACCGGTGGTTCTAGGGGTACTAACTACACCAAAGTCTTTTGGCACAAGTTCAGTGAGAACACAATTATCCGCAGAGTTGAGCCAAGTCTCAGTTAGAATAGAAAATCCAGATCATGTGAGATTATACAATCATTGAGTAAAAAAGACTTATTCAAAACAGATCTCACATTTAATAGTGCGGCATTTGCTGTTGTATAGATCGAAGGCTGTATCGATGTTGTTGTTTTAAAAGTTTTAGAACACTCCAACTTCCTAAGATGGTGAAGATTAACCCCACCGCCCGGACTGTGCACACTCCGCGAAGGTCGGTGAAGAGCTGGGACAAGTTGATCCAGCAACACCGGTAGGAGCCAAGTTGGACGAAGTGAAGAAAATTTTCACCCGTCCATAAAAGCATTTCTCTTTGTCCTCATTAACAAACTTCCATGCTTACCCCGCCTTATAAAGCGCTTCTTTTTCACTTTGGAACAGCAATGAAGTCGACATAACTCCACTAGTAATGAATGGGGCTTTACATCTGGGAAATTCTGTGCACCAGGATTTTAATAATGTAGCAGAAGAGATTTAGAAGAGATTGACAATCATAGACTAATACTGAAATCGCAGTCTGAGCAAGTGTAGACAGCATAAAAACACAAAAAATAACTCAAACTCAAGACACACGACGGCATGCTGGGAGACATACTGGCACTATCTTAGTTTGCTATGCATTTATGTAGGTACTGAACATCTCTCTAAAAAAACTCTTAGATTCTGTGCTGCATTTAAACAATTTATCCCAATTTTCATAGGGAAAGTTTCAAGCTTGTTCTTCCCTAACCTAACTATCCAAAATTGACCCATACACTTCAATGCTGACAGGACATTTTGAATATGTGCTGCTGTTAACTCTTGTAGTAACAAACCCAAAAACACAATTTAGAAGCAATTAATTTATATAATTTTTTGTTCTCAGTGAGCATGAAGAATCTATGAAAACAGGTGCAATGATCTTTCACTTTAAGTCAGTTTACATAATCTGGAGTGTATGACACTTAAAGTACACTTGCTTGATGCACAGTATATTTTTGAAACATCTATTAAAAACAAAAACACATATTTCAAGACACTTTCTTCAGCAGTTAAAAAAGAAAAAAGAAAAGAAAAAAGGAAAATAGATAGAGAACAATAAATAGCTAAATAAGTAAGAGAGGGGAAATGGACTTTAGAAACTTCCTCAAGTTTAGTTTTACTAGCACATTGGTTTCTTTTGGAGAGAGAAATGCTGCAGAGAGAATGGTCGATGTCGTGCTCGCCGAGTGTGAAGACATGAAAAGCAGAAGGAGGAATACTGCATTCCAATAATGACACACACGGCTGCCTCCACCTCATGCGATCAATGGCTGCTGAGCGCTCTGCTGCTCCCCAGAGCCGTCCGATGGCTCCCATTGTCGAGGAGAAGGTGGAGAGGTGACAGAGGCCATGAGAAGCACTGGGATCAGGCCTCACACCTGTCTGAAAGGCCCCAGATACTGGGCTGGCCTTTATCAATACAGAACTTGCTTTATTTAAACTAAGCCTTTTTTGTTAATGCATCCTAATGAGAGGTGAGATTTGGTGTAATTGGAGGCCTCTGGAGTGTCCCGCTGAGGTAAAGTTATCCATTTGTGTGTGAGTGGTTGTGTGATAACAATTTTAGAGAGATTTCCTGACATACTACACATTAGTTCCTTTCCTGGAGCTCTTGGAGAGAGAAAAATTAACTCTAGGTTCATTGTTACTAAATTTGCCAGTTTGCAAGGTTCATGACATCATGTCTTAATAAAAAGAGTTTTACAAAAAACTTAAAAGTCCTGGCTCATGACTTGAAGGGGTCATGACATACTTTTTAAAATAATTTTATCATCTTCCCTGAGGTCCATTGATAATGACACTAAAGTTTGTTTTGCACCAAAACAGTCAAAGTTTAGTAATATATAATAATTTTCCACCTTGTCTCTGGCCATCTGTCTGAAACGCTCGGTTTTGGCCTAAGCACCTCCTTTAAACTTCAATGTAAATGCCCCCTGTTTTGATTGGCTAAAATCATGCAGCCCCTCGAATACAGCCATATTTGAATCTGAATTGTAAGGAAATGAACAAGCACCACAACATTATAAAACGACATTTCAAGGTTTACACATAACGCACACCCAACACATTGCATCCGAATATATTAAACTGTTCACTCAAGCACAGCAGCACCATAAACTATGAAACAGTCATGACATTTGAAATATTCATGAATGAAACTGTTTACTTAAGGTTTTGCAGTCGGGTCCAAACATGTTTTTAATTGCACCATCCTTTAATAACAGTTCCTTTGCAGAGCTTGAATCATATTATGACTGGTTCACAAGCAATCCACGCTGATATGAGCCAAAAAAAACCACACATACATACTCCAAAGCACGATGAAATAAGACTCGCACACACATACAGTATCATCCAGCACTGAACAAAATGGTCAAAGACATCCATCTAGTGCATGTTTACATACACCAACAATTAAAAGTAGCACAGATGGGTGCAAGAACGCGTCCAGGACAGAGTTGTAACTTGACACCGCGTCTTTTAACCTCTTACACTTGAGCAGCCTGGTACCGGTAGAGGGGGCGCTAATCACGAAAAAATATATTATGGTATTATTCAATAACCACTTGGTTGATCTGCACAAAATATGTGTTGTTTTAAAGCTTGGACTCTTATCTTTACACTGAATATAGCTGATCTGATCAATTCTAAAATACTGCTTTTATATTTGCTGACAAAGAACAACTGTTCCATTTTTATAATTAAAAATTTGTGATTGCAACAATCATATTTAGAACCAGTAAATAGATCCAAAGATCACATAGCCATGTGTCATATATCTTTTGAAAGGTCTTGATTAGTAAAATATAATAAGCAGATGTGTTTCACTCAGAGATGAAACTACAGTGAGCATTTGCATGTGAAATGCACATGTATGATGAACAGAGAAAACAGAATTATCATCACATGATTGGTTTATAACTTCATTAAAAAATATACATGCATATCAAAACTTACAGCAGACAGCTCAGAATAAAACATGCCCACACTCGACATAAAATGATATGTAGATCCTGACATATTAGTCAAAGAGTGTCATAACAAGCTATGGTGTCTAATCGCTAATGGTGCCTCTATGGCGAGGGTTTCTCTTTGATGGATTCACATCATAGATGGATTCACTTCATAGATGTGTCAAATCATCCTCATTGGCTGTCTAGAGAGTGTTATATTCCATATTTGGAATGTCTCCATGTCCCACGTGGGGTAAACAGACCCAGATCGCAAATAAATAGACTGCGCACAAGAGGACGCTCAACGCACATTTTTTGGAGTGATGGAATAAGGTGCTTATGAGACTTAAATTTTATTTTTGGTACTTAGTTTATATAAGTATTTTTATATTTTTAAAGATTTTTGCATTCATAATTTTCAGTTTTTCTTTTTTAAATGTTCAATAAAACTCATTTGGATAGGTCTTTGGACACTTTGATAAATAAACGTCCACTTTGGGAACCATGGTTCCAAATGGTATATCTTTGGATTGCATTATACCATCAATTTTGTTTCCTGGTACTGTATAGTTGACATGTTGGAGAACAACACCAAAGTTAATTTTATGACCATCCATACTTACTGTCTAAAAGGTATAATGCCAACATGAATAAAAACTGAAAAGTGTATTTTTCTTCAAATTTTGAAAGGTTTTCTAAAAATTGATACCATGCAATTGACTCTTTTTGCAATTTAGTTATAAGCTCTTTCTTTTGGGTATGCCATTTAAGCATTAAATCCTTAAAAATGCCGTCAGGGTGTAAGGGGTTAAAAGTGGCATGAGATACATGACAACGGTCAAAGACGTCTGTCTAGTGCATATTTATATACCAAAATAATGCAAAATAGTCCCAGTGGGTCCCCTTTGGTGTTCAGAAATAGTTAGTAATCCACACTAGGCCTGTCTGTCCTGCTCTCTCTCTGTTTACAAACTGCGACGATGTAAAGTAGGCATTGAGGTTGTTGCTGTAGAGCTGGTCATTTATTAATGAGCTACCTATTTACGTAAGTAAGTCGTGGAAGTAGCGAACGAGCAGCGACCATTCAAGCTCCATAGAATCACATAAAGGCAGCACAAAAGTAATACATACGACTCCAGTGGTATAATATACAGTATGTCTTCTGAAGCAATGCAGTCACTTACCCATACCCATGGTCATATACTTGACTTAGTTTGTACATCAGGTCTTAATAATATTTCTACAACTGGTACACAAATTGGCATCTCAGATCACAAACGTATAGAATTTTCATTTAATTTTCCTTGCTGTTAGTCATACAACAAAACTGTGTTATCTTATCGCAACCTAAAAGCAGTCGACCCCTCATCATTCTCCACCTCTGTCTGTGTACCCTTACTTTCTGACTCATCGAAACTGTCCTGTCTTGTCCTTCAAAAATCCTCTCAAATTATAATTCAGCTATCTCAGCTGCTCTTCAAGAGCACGTCCCCATCAAGACAATGCTGGTGCCCTCTTCTCGCTCATCGCCTTGGTTTACTCCTGAACTGCGGGCATTGAAGAGAGCGGGTCGTCGTATTGAACAACTCTGTAGAAAAACAGGCCTCACTGTTCATTCCTTAGCTCTTACAGAACATCAGCTGAAGTACAGAGCAGCACTCAACACGTTCAATGCACGTTCAATGTACTTTTCCTCTATCATCCAAAAAGCAAGTACCTAAAGCCCTCTTTGCTACAGTGAACAAGCTAATTCACCTGCCGGCTCAGGATTCACACAGCTCTGATGAACTTTGTGACTCATTTTCTTGTGATTGCACTTCTTTCAAGATAAAACTGTTTCAATTTACCAAACATTCATGTCAACCATTTCTGAAGATCCTCTGCACGAATGTCTGTCTGAACACCCTATCCACCCTTTCTCCTCCTTCACTCCCTCTAGCCCATCATCAGTCAGTGATCTAATTTTACATTCCAATTCATCATCCTGTCAGTTGGTCCCTGCCCCAACCTCCCTTCTTAAACACTGTGAGTCAGTCATTTCTGTACCTATTTTGCATGTGATAAACACATCTCTTGCATCTGCCATTGTTCCTACTGATCTTAAAATTGCAGCTGTTAAACCAGTCCTTAAAGGTCCCAACTTAGATCCATCTTCCCTCTGCAACTATCGTCCTATTTCTAACCTGCCTTTTATATCTAAACTTCTGGAAAAAGTTGTAGCCTCCCAGTTACAATCACATCTTGCAGCTAATAATCTCTATTCCCATTCCTATCTGGTTTTCGCCTATTCCACAGCACTGAAACTGCTCTCTTGAAGGTTATTAATGATCTCCTCCTCTCTGCTGACTCTGGATTTCTCAGTATTCTGATCTTGCTTGACCTGGGCTCTGCTTTTGACACTGTATGCCACAAAACACTCCTTTCCCGACTTTCAGATATCAGTATTACTGGCACTGCTCTATCCTGTTTCCCTATCTGTCACTCACTCGACGTTGTGTCGATGTAGTGACTCTAGGGGGTCACTCTTGGGAGCCCCAAACACCTCTGCTTTTTTTAAAAAAGGCCAGCTGCTAAGAACCCAAGGAAGGCTTCAAAGCCCCCCCGAGACGGGTGACCCAGGGGCGAGGAGACCTTCTCTGGAGCTGGTCGACAGACCACTCCATCCCCCGGTGGAGGGCTGGGAGGAGAATATTTTGTCGCCGCATGCCCAGGAGGCTGCGGTACCCAAAAGCCTGACAAAAGAATGGTTTCCTCGTCTCCTGGGTCACATGTCTGGTGCGCACGGCCGTCGTCATGACCACCGTCCACCATCCCATTTTGGCAGGTATGGGGCTCCAGCGGCGGACCCCCCGCCCCTGTGCGCCCAGCTGTGGCACAAACACGCCCACATGGGATTGGTTCCGGTGGACTAAGGGGACGAGATTCCTCCTCCACCCTCCTCGGCAAATCTTATAGTGGGCAGCAGGAGCCAGGTAAGTGCTTTGATGTCCCTGGACTCAGCATGGCCACGGGGCTCGAGTCCCTTCGACATGGCACCTCGAGCTCTGCCCTGCCGCGAGGCCCCACCTGCCAGTACGTCCGACATGATCATTCCCTTGGTCCCCCTCGCCCGGAGTTTGGGCGCATGGCTCACGCTTTCCAACCCATCGCGATGGCTGACCCGGACCGTCCGACTCGGCTATGCGATTCAGTTCACCAGGCGCCCGCCCAGGTTCAGCGGCACCTGCTTCACCTCGGTGAAGGGTGAGAACGCCGCTACCTTGTGTGCGTAGATCACTACCCTTCTGCACAAGGGCCCGATAGAGCCTGTCCCTCCAGCCGAGATGAAGAAAGGGTTCTACAGCCCTTACTTCATCGTACTGAAGAAAGGCGGTGGGTTGTGACCAATCCTCGACCTGCGAGTACTGAGCCGGGCTTTGCACAGACTCCCGTCCAAGATGCTGATGCAAAAACACATTCTAATGAGCATCCGGCATCAAGATTGGTTTGCGGCGGTAGACCTGAAGGACGCATACTTCCACGTCTTGGTCTTACCTTGACACAGAACCTTCCTGCGGTTTGCCTTCGAAGGCCAGGCGTACCAGTACAAGGTCCTCCCCTTCTGCCTGTCCTTGTCACCTCACATCTTCATGAAGGTCGCAGAGGCAGCCCTTGCCTGCTAAGGGAAGTGGGCGTCAGCATCTTCAACTATCTCGACAACTGGCTAATCCTAGCTCACTCTCGAGAGTTGCTGTGCGCACACAGGGACCTCGTGCTCCGGCACCTCAGCCGACTGGGGCTTTGGGACAACTGGGAAAAGAGCAAGCTCTCCCTGGTTCAGAACATCTCTTTTCTCGGTTTGGAGTTTGACTCAGTCTCGATGACAGCATGCCTCACAAACGAACGAGCACATGCAGTCGGTGTTGAACTGTCTGAAGGCATTCAGATGGAGGACAGCGGTTCCACTGAAACCTTTTCAGAGGATCCTGGGGCATATGGCATCCTCAGCAGTCACACCGCTCAGGTTGATGCATATGAGACCGCTTCAGCACTGGCTTCAGACTCGAGTCCCGAGATGGGCATGGCACCGCGGGACACATCGCGTGGCCATCACACCGATCTGTCGCCGCCTCTTCAGTCCTTGGACCGACCTTGCATTTGGGGCAGGGATTCCCCTAGAGCAGGTCTCCAGGTGCGTCGTGGTTACAACAGATGCCTCCAAGATGGGCTTGGATGCCGTATGCAATGGGAACACAGCTGCTGGCCTCTGGACTGGCCCGTGGCTGCGTTGGAACATTAACTGCCTAGAGTTGTTGGCAGTACTGCTCGCCCTGCGGAGGTTCCGGCTATTGATCCAGGGCAAGCATGTGTTGGTCCAGATGGACAACACAGCGACGGTAGCGTACATCAACTGTCATGGTGGTCTACACTCCCGTTGCATGTCACAACTCGCCCGCCATCTCCTCCTCTGATCCTGGGTGACCTTGACACCGCAGCGGATGTGCTGTCACATCAGGTTACCCTCAGGGGAGAGTGGAGACTCCACCCTCAGGTGGTACAGCTGATTTGGAGTTGATTCAGTCGAGCACAGGTAGACCTGTTTGCTTCCCGGGAATCCTCCCACTGCCTGCTTCGGTACGCCCTGACCGAGGCACCCCTCGGTATAGATGCGCTGGCACACAGCTGGCCCCCTGGACTATGCAAATATGCATTTCCCCCAGTGAGTCTACTTGCACAGACCCTGTGCAAGGTCAGGGAGGACAAGGAGCAGGTCATCCTAGTAGCAACCTACTGGCCCACCTAGACATAGTTCTCGGATCTCACGCTCCTAGCGACAGCCCCCTCTGGCGAATTCCCCTGAGGAAGGACCTTCTTTCTCAGGGATGGGGCACCATCTGGCACCCGCGACCAGACCTCTTGAATATCCACGTCTGGCCCCTGGACGGGACGCAGAAGACCTAAGTGGCCTACCACCCGCGGTGGTAGACACGATCACTCAGGCTAGGGCACCCTCTATGAGGTGCCCGTATGCTTTGAAGTGGCGTCTGTTCACTAAGTGGTGTTCTTCCCGATGCGAAGACCCCCAGAGATGCGCAGTCGGATCGGTGCTTTCCTTCCTGCAGGGGAGGCTGGAGGGGCGGCTGTCCTTTACTAATTACTATTATTATTATTACTCTGAATGAAAAAAAATATATATTTTAATCCTTTTTTAGTATAAATCTATACTTTCACTTTCAGAATGTGAAAGTGGAGATTTATTGTAAAAAAGGACTTAAATATTGATGTGTTTCTCATCCACACCTATTATATAGCTTCTGAAGACAAAGATTTAGAGTCATATGGATTACTTTTATGCTGCCAATTTATACATACTTAATGAAAGGAGGGAAGTGAATAAATAATATGATTTAACATGAAATAAAAGTTTTACTTCAAACTATTTATGTCAGTTTCCAATAATATACTGCATATAAAAATAGTAATAATTCGATTTTTGACTGGCATTGCCATGTGTTAAACTCTTGTGTTTGGGGTTATGAAAGTTGTCTGTGTTTTATACCTATAAGGGCCTGTATTTCTTTGAAAAATGTCACTGTTGTAATACTGTTTTTTGTGTTCTTTTCACACCATTTTAAAACCAGTGGCTTCTAATTGGATAAATATGTGCATGTGTACATATCATCAGACAACCTTTAGCTTTTAGAGCGGACATGTATTGATACTACATCCAAATTCCCTGTTGACTATACTACTGAAAATAACAAGCCAATAGGCTCCCTTTGTTTTAACATTAGCATTAACATTAGCACTACACACAAATCCTGGGAGACGGGAAGTGACCTGTGGGGCAAAGCAGACAGCTGATTGACAGTTTGAAGCATCTGAGAGTGAAGGGGGCCTTACCAGCTGTCAGTCAAATTTGGGGGAGAGACAGTGGAGAACTGGCACATTCCACTGCCTGTTTTAATAGGATCACTTCCCGATGCCTGAGGATCTAATATTCACCCAGCAGAAGCAAAGCCACTGTTCACCTGAACAAGCATCAGTAGTACTGTTTGAAGGACAGCCACAGAGAGAACTCACCAGCAGTGAACTCACCATACACACATATCCACAAACAGTACTGTATGTACAGAGTTTTGACAAACATGCACTCCATATTTAACAAGAGAAGAGAACAGAAGAGAAGAGAAGTGAAGAGAGATGAGCTGATAGAGAAGAAGAGGAGCACTGCCAATTATTTGACAGCACTGCCAAAAGTGAAGACATTTTAACACAATATTGGATTAAAAATGTGTTTTTATTTCTGAGATCATAACTGGACATGCTTTGCTAAATTAATCATGCAGTGAAGAATATTGCAGTTTGAAATGGTTATTGTTGCATAATGCATTCTGTTTTACATACTATTTAAAAAAAATAGTAGGTAATGCTATACTATACATTATACTATATAAAATATCATATATTGCACAGTAAGCAGTATGTCAGTATTCCATTGTGAACCTATCTAGCTATGCAGGGTACACATTTGCATACAATTCTTAAAATCACTCAACATAAGAATGATTGCATAATTATGTTCTATATTACAACCCTTGTACACCATATTAAAGTTCGGTAACTTTGTTTATTCAAACAAAGCCACTTGAAAAAAAGCAGTGCTTGCCTCTCCAAAATATATCTAAAGAAAACTTAAGTTTGACAAAGTAATCAAACTACTGTTTTAACTTCTGCTTCTTTAAGCCTAACCCAAGAAAAACTGACTTCCGCTTCTCTGGATTACTTGATCGCAGCTCTTTATCTTCATGTTTTTCACCTTCTGTCTTTAATTTTTCTCCAAACATTAAATATCCTTTTTTCCACTGAAACGCTGAGTTATTACAACACCTCTGGGAGAGCTCTCTGCAAGCTTTAATATAAACACTTTCGCAGCTGGAAAAGAGAGAAAGGGGTAAGAGGAAAAAAACTTTGATGTAAAGATAACATCTACAGAAAAAAGCCAATCCACCCCCTCCCAAAGCGAAAAGAGAGTCAGTAACTGTAGCCAGGGTGGAAAAGTTAAAACCGGGTCCGGTGGGATACTCATGGTGAGAATGGCGCTAAACGCAATACCAGGTTCCTGTGGTGGAGGCCCAGCAGATCTAATGGATCAAGCAGGCTGGCAAGATTTGCAGCAGTGGTCCCGGTATGAGCCTCCCCTCTGGTGCAACCCAACACGGGTGTTCAGGTCGCCACCGTCTTCCCGAGCTTGGCTTTCGCCCTCCCTGAAGATCCCTCAATAATTTAGAACAAAAGACGTCTCTTGAGGTATTATCAAAGCAAGAAGGCTCATTCCCAGATTACAAATGGGGTTAAGGATGATTGAATATGACATGTTCCAGTGAGTTATAAGTATTTCTTTCCTACTGCTGCATTCCCTCTGAAACTAATCATGAAAGAGTGAGAGCATTTATAACTGCTTACCAGATTGCTTGTTTGAAGAACTGGGTCAAAAAGTGCAGTGTTTTCAGTCTAAAGCATTGACTCAGTGTTCTGAAGAATGCAACTGACCTTGTTTTCAAAGCCGAGGACACATGTGTGAAGAAAGTTTGGCTGAAAAGTGACAGGATGAATTGGAAGACTTTGACTACGATCTTTAGAAACATGGAGACCTCCAACTCTGAATATCACAGATGAGAATGAAGTCATGGCGTCCTGTTAGGTTTTACTCTGAAAAAAGCCACTAGATAACCACCAAGAGTTTGATGTGATTTACAGTTACAGTTCTTCTTGGCAGGGGTCATGTTTTCTGCTACATGGATTTAAGTGACAAGGCTTTTGTATGACTCTTTGTATTGAAGAAAAAACTTCCCATGGTGGTTTTAAAAGCAATTCACATTGATCATACATACCAGAGAAGAGTTATTCATGGAGTTATGTACTGTTCAATAAAGCCCAAATCATAAATTTTTATGAAGCCCACACAAATTGATCATTTCTAATGGGACTCACATATGGATCAAAAGGACCTCATCATAGAAAAGTTGTCTAAGTTCAAAATTCTCATCATTCTCATTTGATAGGGGCATCCCTTGTTTATTAACTCTTAAACGTGCATGCAAATTAGCTGGTGTGCCCAATAAAATCAGATTTTTGTTTTGAGATATGTGAGTTAAAGAAACACATTTTATGATACCTTTGTTGTCAGATTTTATACCTTTTTTAGCCATGTTTCTAAAATATAATCTTGACATACAGTTTTGGAGATTTTGTTCATTCCTCATTCAAGTTGATGGGAGCTGTACATGCCTATTGCCTACTTAATAAAATTCGAGGTATTACCAATATGGTAGTAGAGTAAACTGACTTGGCGTCTATCAGCTAATGTTCCTCATGTCTTCTCCATCTCAAGCGAGCCCTTCAATTCAACCATAATTTATTCCCAACAATCTAGCTTTAGACATTTGGACACTCCACATGGAGTCGGGTTTGAGTGTCTAGTCTCAATAAAACAGGGCTGTGTAAGGTAAGAAAATTAGGCCCAAAGGAAATGGCTTCACTCATCACCTGGGCACCACAGGCGCGCTGCCCAACGCTTTGTTGGGTGATCAAAGTCCAGCCGTCACAAGGGACATAATAAAAATAAATAAATAAATTACAACCTCAATGAATGGGTGTGAGGTGAGGGCATGGAGGTGTTTGGTTAGAGGGGCTGGGTGGTGTTGGTGTGGGGAAAGGCAAAAGAGAATCATTTTCCCAGCAGTTTGGTGCTACAGTGACATGTTGTGGAAGACGATAGCAGGCAGGAATGCGCCACAAGAGCCTTGCGGTCAGGGCTCAAGGGTGTGGGGAGTGGGGAGTGTAGCCCTGGGGACACAACAGATGGCCACTTGGGGTCAAGGTTGAGTTTCTGACCCAGACATGTTGCGGGACAGAATGGAGACTGAACAGTGATTTGTTCAACAGAATGTCACTTTCTGAATATGTTGTATTAAAATGTGCCAGAATTAACAAACAATATACAGTATGTCCCTTACCACAGTTATAAATGAAAAGAATATCAATACAAGTTAAGCTCTATCAACAGCATCTATAGAACTTTATTACAGGGCTCTTTGAAATACTCTGGTTGGTCAATCGCACCATCTAGTGGTCTGATATTCCTGAATAACAAGCGCACATCCAGGGTAAAGTGATAAAGTGATATCAGGCCTTTATCTGGGTATTGCAAGTCATCTTTCCGACTTCTCGTATCACTCTACGATCTCTATAAGTAAGCTAATAAAATTATTTCAACCCATTTCAATGTTTTATGTCCATTTATTTATTTATATGGCAAGTAGACTTGTAATAAGCAAGATAATGAGCAGTTCGATGGTCAATTTTGCTAAATAAACACCAACCGAACTATTACGCAAACCAAAGGTGGAATTCAGCTGTATCTAGTGATTCCACAATTTCTTTCTTTTCACATACTAACATAAATGTAACGTCAATCAATATTTCATGTACATTTATTAATTTATAACTCCGTTCTGGGTCCTGATCACCCTGTCGGGTTTATTTTGCGATAACAACTGCTGAGTCTGACTGTCCATTATCTCTTACTTAATATTTTTTTTTTCTCCCCAGTTTGGAATGCCCAATTCCTAATGTGCTCTAAGTCCTTGTGGTGGCGTAGTGACACTCCTCAATCTGGGTGGCGGAGGACGAAACTCAGTTGCCTCCACGCCTGAGACCGTCAATCTGCGCGTCTTATCACGTGGCTAGTTGAGCGCATTATCACTGAGACATAGCATAACTCACCAAGTGCCCCACTGAGAGTGAGAACCACATTATAGCAACCACGAGGAGGTTACTCCATGTGACTCTACCCTCCTTAGCAACCAGGCCAATTTGGTTGCTTAGGAGACCTGGCTGGAGTCACTCAGCATGCCTTGGATTTGAACTCGCAACTCCAGGGTGGTAGTCAGCGTGTTTACTCGCTGAGCTACCCAGGCCCCCCTATTTCTTACATTATAGATCAATATATGCTCTCATGACATGAAGATGTAACCCAGGTTAACTAAGGTAAAAAATAAATGAATATTCATGAATGTAAATTAATGAGATTTGGGGAATGAAAATGTAAATTTATTAGTTGATGACTCTATTGAACATAACATTACAGAATATATATATACGTAACAGAAATATTCCTAAATTTTATCTGAGTGTCTTAATTCTTGAGTGAGATAATGTCATGACCAATCAGAATGTGTGTTGGCTTGTCCCACCCACTCGTTGAGCTAACAGATGTGCTGACTGTAGAGGTCAGTGGAGAGAGCGAACGGAAGAAATGATAGCTGAACGCAAAACATGCTGATGGAAAATAGTGACTATAACTTCGAGAATAGTCCTTAAAACACTTCATAACAGTTGAGAGAGAAGATCGTTCAGTAGGATAAACTATAACTTTGTACTTATGACAGTCGATGGGTTTATCACGTCTTTGTGTAACCGAATGGTGGATATTCGGACGTGGTGAGTTAATTTCATGTGTATACTGAGTTACATTGAAATGAGAGCATATAACATTTTTCTTTGTAGAAACAGAAGTTTATTTTGTTTATTATATTTATATGTATATTTGCACACTGTATTTTGAAGTTGATGCTGTAACAAATTCATTATTGTGAGCACAGTTGTTCTCATGTAGCATGATTGAGTCACGTGGATATCACTGTGAGTGACACGTGTGAGAAGTTTAGATGTGCCTGAAAAGGAAAGATATAGTTAATAACAGAGTATTATTTGACATAGTAACAAAATAATTACTTTGTATATGTTTTACTTACAGGAATGTATGGATGTTTGATTAATTAAGATTTATATTGACTAAATGCCCTATATGTGCATTTTCTGGCCTTCTAAACAGGTCAGGTTTTTTGTCCAACTTGATATTGATCTTGGTTTGATGGCAAGCTAACCCAAATTGGAATCTGGAAAGAAGAGGCTTCAACCACACAGTAAAGGACAGTATCTTGTTTTCTGTTTCTTTGCATAAGTCAAAGGAATTCCATCACAAAACAATGTTCCTTTCATATGGGACTACTGCGGCTTTAATGTTCTATTGGAATTATCCTACTTCCCTCCTCTGAAGTGGTAATTACAAGTATGTCGTGGTCACATGCTTTGTTGTCAGAAAGAACGGGAAACATGGACAACACCAGGTTCGTTCATACATATTTCTTGTGGAACTTTTATTTTGTCACCATAATACATATCACTCAGTTAGCTTGCTGACGATAATGGAATTTTGGTCAAATACAAGCTATTTTCATGGTGTTAAAATTTACAACATGGATAGAATGGTTCCTGATATACATAAATAAATTTGACAGAAACAGCAAGCACTAACAATTAGCTGTATTTAGAGAAATGAACAAAACCTCTCATTCACTACAGAAACCGTTCTCTCCTCTGCCATGTTGAAAGTTTAGAACTCCTCCCATCTCAGAAACTCTGGTATCAAAATTAGGGCTGAAAGAAATAGCAAAACGTAGTGGGGCAAATTTAGAAGTAATGCTGAGTGAAATGCTGATGGAAATGAGTGCAGCAGTCCTTCCAGTATGCACCAGCTCTGAAACTGCTGATGAAAGTCCTAAAGAACCATCTGGTCAGAAACTGCCTGAGGTCAAGACAGCTTCAGCTCAACCATGTCATGCAGAAAGCCAGCAATCAAAGCCTACTGCTTCTTATGTGAATAAACCTTCAGTTCTTACCTCTGCTGAAATCCTTAACCCATCAGAAATTCAGAGGTTGGTGGTTGAACATATAGTGAGGAGTGGAGAAGCTATTGCCCAGGTTCACGCACCTATGTGACTCAGAGCATTCTCTGGAAAAAAAAAAAACTGTGGCCTAGTAATGAAGCAGATTATGATATGTGGTGCTCCAGTGTAGATCTTATTCTGAAAGATACAACAGTATCTGATCTACAGTTGAAGTCAGAAGTTTACATACACCAAAGCCAAATACATTTAAAGTTTTTTTTTTCTCACAATTCCTGACATTTAATCATAGAAAACATTCCCTATCTTAGGTCAGTCAGGATTACTACTTTATTTTAAGAATGTGAAATGTCAGAATAAAAGAAGAGATAATTATTTATTTCAGCTTTTATTTCTTCCATGCAATTCCCAGTGGGTCAGAAATTTACATAAACTTTGTTAGTATTTGGTAGCTTTGCCTTAAAATTTTTTTACTTTGGTCAAACTTTTTGGGTAGCCTTTCACAAGCTTTTCACAATAAATTGCTGGAATTTTGGCCCATTCCTCCAGACAGAACTGGTATAACTGAATCAGGTTTGTAGGCCTCTTTGCTTGCACACGCTTTTTCAGTTCTGCCCACAAATTTTCTATCAGATTGAGGTCAGGGCTTTGTGATGGCCACTCCAATACCTTGATTTGTTGTCCTTAAGCCATTTTGCCACAACTTTGGAGGTTTGTTGGACTCTGTTTTCAGCATAGTAGAGGATGGCGATGAGCTTCTTGCTAAATTCATGAATACCTTGCAGGACGCAGGGGAGAAACATTCTGAGTACTTGTACAGGCTTCAAGCAGCCTTGAGTGTAACCATAAAATGTGGTGGTATTGCACTCAGTGAACACTCAGTTAAAACAATTCTGCCGATGCTGCTGGGACAATAGTTTAATTGCTGATTTGCAATTGGAACAGAAGCGTAATGATCCTCCATTTGCACAGTTGCTGTTTTTGCTACGTGCTGATGAGGATAAACATGCTGCAAAAGCTATGCACATGAAACAGCATCTAGGTGGTTCTAAGCAGCGTGCACTGATGCACTCCCAAAGGGCATGGGTAACTGATGAAGCTGAGCAAGCAACAGCCCCTAACATGTTGTCATTTGCAACAGAAGCCAAAGAGTTAAGAAAACAGATAGCCACCCTCCAGATTCAGCTGGCGAAACCTACCATTAAAGCTGAGGTCCCAAAGAAATCAAATCTGCAGACAGGGATTCGTAAAGCTCCAATGACAGAAAAGAAGCCAAGTAAACTGGGTGATGTGACCACAATGCCTGTAAACCGTAAGCAAACTGACCAGCCCAGGCCGTGGTATTGTTCCAACTGTGGGGAGGATGGTCATATTGCATCTTCCTGTGACTCAGAGCCAAATCCAACACTTGTGGCTGAAAAGCGCAAACTGTTGAGAGAAAGACGGCTTCAGTGGGAGTCACAGAATAACCACACAAAAGATGCTTTCAACACCAAACTGAAGTATTGATGCGTCCCCTTAAAACCAAATCCTTCACAAATATTCAGTGTTCCAATAGGCAAGATGCTAAATTACCTAAGGGTTTGATTGGTGCTAAGTGTGTAGCACAAGTCAATATTGAAGGGCAGGAGTGTAACAGTTTGATAGACACAGATTCACAAGTTACCACTATTCCCTTGTCTTTTTATGAACAATGTCTTTCCGAATATCCTATCAATTGTCTTGTCGACTTGTTGAAGGTTGAAGGCACGAATGGTTCCTTGGTGCCTACATCGGGTACATAAAGCTAAATATGACTTTTCCTGCTGAGTTCATTGGTACAAGTATTGAGGTCCCCACCATTGCTTTGGTTGTTCCAAACCCAAAGTAGCATTCTCCACTCTTGGTTCTGATAGGGACCAGCACTTTAGACACCCTCTATGAGGAACACTTGAAAGCAAACCCCCCAACTATTCAGCCATCTTCATTCAGCTACAGGGTTGTCCTGAAAACCCTTGGAGTGTGACATAGATGTGGCACAAATGGTGTTCTTGGCCATGCCAGACTGAGGGGTAGGATGCCTCAAGTTATGGGTGCAGGCCAAACCATTGTCCTAGAAGGTTCTGTCTGTGTGCCTGGGATGCCAGCTGATAAATGGGTAGTAGTGGAACACCCTTCTGTATCTTCTTTACCTGGAGGAGTCCTTATGAAGAATTGTCTACTTACTCTTCCTTCTAGGTGGTCTAGCCATCCTCCTGTAATTCTCACCAATGAGACTGAACATGATATAACCAGGTGTGTTATTGTAAGAATCCATGCATTGGAGTCAGTGCTTTCACCTGACAATGTTACATCTAAGTCAGCTTCTCCAAGTCCTGAATACACACCAGTCAAAGAGCCAAAGTTCACTTTGAATTTCGGTGAGTCTCCACTATCCCAAGACTGGAAAGATTGAATTACCAGGAATCTCAGTGAGATGCCAGAGGTCTTGAACATGATCTGGATTTTGGACACACGCAGAAAGTTAAACATTGTATCAAATTACGTAATGATACCCCATTTAAACACCGAGCCAGACCGATATGCCCACATGACATTGGAGCAGTTCGTAAACATCTTCAAGAACTTCTTGTGAGCAAAGTCATATATCTGAGTCAGATTCCCCTTTTCGTCGCCAATAGTGGTGGTGAGGAAGAAGAACGGTGATGTACGACTCTGTATAGACTACAGAAAGCTGAATTTTCAAAGAATGAAGGGTGCATATGCCTTGCCAAACCATGAAGAAACTTTTTCAGCTTTAAATGGCTAAAACTGTTTTTCTGTTCTTTACTTAAAATCTGGCTATTACCAGATCAAGGTCGAAGAGTTGGACAAGCCAAAAACTGATTTTGTTTGTCTATTAGGGTTTTGGGAATTCAACCGAATGCCTCAGGCGGTAACCAAGCATATTCCAAAGGCTAATGGAAAAGTGTATGGGATACATTCATCTAAAGGAAGTGCTTGTGTTCTTGGATGACCTGATTGTATTCTCCAAAACTCTAGAGGAGCATGAGCGACGGTTGCCACATGATCTCACTCATCTAAAAGAATATGGGTTAAAACTCACCAGAGAAATGTTGGTTCTTCTAGACCTCTGTCAAGTAGTTGAGGCACACTGTGTCAGAGCATGGAGTGAAAATGGATTCTGAAAAAATTGAGGCTATAAAAACCTGGCCATGTCAAAGAACCTTAAGATGTTAAGGTCATTCCTAGGTTTTTCAGGCTACTACCATAGGTTTATCAAGGATTACTCACAAATAGTAAGGCCACTGAATGACCTAACCTCTGGATATCCACCGCAGAGAAGAGGTAACAAGAAGACTAAAAAAGAAGGTCAATACTACAATCCCAAAGAGCCTTTTGGAGGTTGATGGACACCTCTTTGTCAGCAAGCGTTCAAGACCATCATTAATAAGCTTACAACAACTCCTGTCTTGGGTTTTGCTAACCCCAATCTTCCTTATATCCTTCATAAAGATGCCAGCACCACGGGACTGGGAGCTGCTTTGAACCAGGAATGGATGGGAAAATGCATGTCATTGCATTCGCTAGCAAAGGCTTATCATGTAGTGAATCCCGTTATCCAGCCCATAAACTTGTTTCTTGCCCTTAAATGGGCAGTAACTGAGAAGTTTCATGATTATCTTCATGGCAGTCAGTTTACTGTCATAACCGATAATAATCCGTTGACTGCCCTCCAGACTACAGCCAAGCTAGATGCTACTGGCTACAGGTGGCCCGCTGCTCTTTCCACATTCTCGTTCAAACTGCAATATAGGGCTGGTAAGCAAAACGTTGAAGGCGATAGCTTGTCAAGGCGACCACAAGAGCTGATGGAAGACCATTTGTCATTAAAAGAGCACGAGGGTCCAAATATTTGTACAGTACCATATGACAGGTGCTGAGAAGTTCTGTAATACTGACGATGTAGTCAGAGCCATCTGTGAGAAGAATTATGTTCAGCAGGTGGAAAACGACAAACCAGGTGTTACCTTGGTTGAGTCCCTTGCTCTCAATCCAGATGTGGTGCCAGATTGTTACGAGCAAGAAAAGAGCTTCAGTGGGTTACCTGCTGTACACCACTTATCGAAGGAAGATTTAGTTGAAAAACAGAAATCTGATCCAGTCATTCGTGAGGTAATAGTACACCTGGAGTTGGGTAAGAAACCTCCACCTATGTTAAGGAAGGAACTTCCTGATCTCCCTTTCTACTTGAGAGAATGGGAAGGTTTTGAGTTGAGGGACGGAGTTCTCTACAGGAGACGACGAGATAAAGGCTCTATTAGTTACCAGTTGGTGCTTCCAGGGGATTTTAGAGCTTTTGCTATGAGTAGCTTACATGACCAAATAGGCCACATGGGCATGGAAAGGACTCTGGATCTGGGCTTTTCCAGATTCTATTGGCCAAAGATGGGAACCAAAGTAGAACAAAAAGTGAAGACATGTGGTTGTTGTGTATGCAGAAAAGCTTTACCTCAGAAGAGCTCACCGTTAGTTGACATCCAAGCCACATGACCCTTAGAGCTTGTCTGCATGGACTTTCTTTCACTTGAGTCTGATAGGAGCAGTACCAGGGATATACTAGTGATTACAGATTTCTTCATTAAGTATGCTGTGGCCATACCAACGCCCAATCAAAAAGATTGCAAAATGTCTCTGGGATCACTTTATCGTGCATTACGGTTTCCCACAATGCCTTCATGGTGACCAGGGTCCAGACTACAAGTCACATACCATCAAGGGACTTTGTGCCATAGCTGGAATTCAGAAAATCCAAACAACTCCATACCATCCTAGGGGAAACCCTGTGGAACATTTCAACAGAACTTTGTTGAATATGCTGGGGACATTGGAGGACAAAGACAAGAGCCATTGGAAGGATTTTGTTAAGCCATTGGTCCATGCATACAATAGCACTAAGCATGAAGTCACAGGCTTTTCTCCGTATGAGTTGATGTTTGGGCGCCAACCCCGGTTGCCTGTTGATCTTGTTTTTGGATTGCCTGGTAAAGATAATTCACAGACATTTCATTCACAATTCATTCAACATCTTAAGTCTCATTTAAACGAGAGTTATGAAGTTGCTTCGTGAAATGCACAAAAGGTTGCAGAAAGGAACAAAACTAGGTTTGACAAACATGCTATCAACTCTTCCTTGGTAGGAGACCATGTTCTAGTAAGAAACATCCACATTCGTGGGAAGCACAAGCTAGTAGATAGATGGGAGTCTTAAATTTATGTAGTTGTGAAACAAGCAGACAACTTACCAGTTTACACTGCCCGCCCAGAGACAAAGGATGGTCCACTTCGTACTCTCCATAGAGATCTTTTACTTCCCTGTGGGTTCAGATCCTGTTGTAAAAACCCCTACCCCAAGGCCCAGAACTCGACTGAATCCTGGTTTACAAGATCCTGATGATCTAAACTCAGTTTCTGAGGCAGAAGATGAAGTTTCTGATCCAATATGTGGAAATCATCTAGTCTTGGAAACAAGATTTATCACTGTTCATGATGTCTTTAAGCAAAGTGACCCGAAGGAGAGTCATCCCAATACGGAGTCTGCTGATTCATCTTTATTAAATGCTGAAATCTTGACAGAGCAAAGTAATAACTTGCCTGTTAACACTCCCGAGAAATACTTACCTATTAGTGATGCAGCAGAACACTTACCTGCTGATACTCAAATGGGATGCCTACCTCATGTTCCAGAAGGTCCTGGTGTGAGCAATCCTGAATTTACTCCGGTTGACAATGGAGGAAACTTACCGGTTAATGGAAGTAATATTGAAGAGGAGTGTGTTGAGAATATTCAGGTGACAGAAATGAAAGTTTTCAAGTAACTTACCCCAACAATCTACTCAACAAAGAGAGAAACCTAAGATACTTACCTATCCACAACTTGAAAATCCCATGACACATGTTGTACAATCCCTGTTCCAAGGATTAAACACCACCATTGTGAGTGTGTTAGGTGGTATTGAAGATCTGAATACCTTAACTGTAACATCCCCAGTGCTCAATGTGTGAAACCTTGAAAGCCACTCTAATCGTGCTACAGGATGTGCACTGTTAGGGGGGCAGGATGTAACCCAGGTTAACTGAGGTAAAAAATAAATAAATAATTATTATTATTATTAACCTTTATTTAACCTAGAAGTCCCTTGAGATTAAATCTCTTTTTCGAGAGAGACCTGGCCAAGAAAGCACACCAAACAAGGTAAAAAAGTTATAAGATCAACACAATAAAAACTGACATAAGACAAAAATAAGACACATTAATGAAAACAGTGGACTACAATTACAGAATCCAGCTTATGCATAGCAATTGCACTCTTCAGTCATACAATTTATCAAAGATTTGAATTCACCCAAGGTAACAAAGTGATTTAGATGTAATGTGTTCTGGAGGGAATTCCACGACCAAGGCACAAAATAAGAAAAAGCTGTTTTACCAAGATCAGAGCAAATCCTGGGTATCCTGTAGAGCAGAGCATGTGAGCGGAGCGGAGTGGTGATAATTTCACCTGAAAATAAGAGCACCTTTTTGAAGATTCCGCTCCGTTCTCTCAGGCCGCTCAGTGCCGCTCGCTCAACACAGAATGCGCTTCGTGATATGCTGGTTTGGGAATCTGCTAAATAAGCAATTGGCCTGAGGTTATGGAGCTCTAACATTGTGTAGTGCAGCAAAAGGTGAGCTAGTAGGCTACACTACTATTCAATAATAAATTAATAGATAAGTAATGCATCTTGTTGTTTTGCCATCATGTTAGTGCAGCTGCCAGCTAGATGCAGGTCCGGTTCTGCAGGGCTGCGAATGTTAGAGCACCCTCGATTGAATATGTAAGCTTAATAATACTGTATATTGGCAAAGCATTTTGCCTTGAATCCCGGCGAACACACACACAAAACCAATAAACATGTATGATCTTGCAGATCAGTGTGTCCTAATTTGCAGGTGGAGCATTCTGCTTTCATGTCTCCATTGTACAAATAATCATTTGATTGGTAAAGATTTCCGCTCTCGCATAGAGAATTTCATAGCGGAATTATCTCACTTAATCGACCAGCTTTCGATTTCTGCATCGGGATTAAGTGGCTCATAACTGCTGGTCAGTTTCCCAAAGCCAAATCCACACCTTAACAAAAAGTGAAACGTAAAAAATGACTCTAGATTAGTGGTTGCAGATAAAATCTTCCGACATCGCTTGCTGCATTCATATGCAGAGAAAGAATCTACATATGATTGTACATTAGAAAAAAAAAACTTTTCTTAAACGATGGCAGTGTAATTTGCTTTAGGATCATTAAACATGATTTCATCTAATATATATATTGGACAAAATCTCACTTTATGCAGGACAATTTTTATTATTTGTTAAATCCATGGTTAAACCTTGCTGTATATATAAAGAGTGCGTGCACAAGACATGATCGTTCAATGCATATAAAGTCCAGATTCACTTTATAATGCTTTAAAAATATCAAGGAAAAACAAAGGGGGCACATGGTATCTACTAATATAATAATTATTATATAAATAACCACAGTCCTTTAGATTGTATATGATTCGTACATATAAAATTGTAGGGAATATTAATAAAGCACTGAGAAAGAGAAAAACATGCACTGCTGTTTTCTGGGTAACTTAATACACCCTTTAAAACTGAACACGAAATTAGGATGAGAAATTGCTCATTTTAATTTACAGACCCAAAGTCTGATAGCATTAAACCAGAAACCTATTAATGTATCAAATCTACAGTATAATCATTCTGTGGTGACAACTGAAGAACAATTATGAATTTCACTTTTACCTGCAATATTTTTCCTGGTATCAGTCCATGTTTTCATTATTGCCATAAAGGACACAAACAAACTTTAAAGTTGAAAAGATTGTGTTTTTCTGGGTTGGTTGTATCACTCGGGTCCAGTTTAAACTGAAAAGTGCAAATTTGCGCGTATGCGAGTTTCCGTGCCAACGCACATGTTTCATCACTTGTAGAGGCATGTTTGATGACTTGTTTAAAGTAAATAAAGGCAATTTAGAACTGAAATTTAAGGCATTATTTGAAGATGTTCTATGACATATGTGCTAACAAAGAAATATTTGACTGATTACAAATTATAAGGAAGGTCTGGCTGACCTGATTATCTAACAGCAGTTGTAAACCAGTCCAAAATAAACAGCGATATTTTATATACAAAAACACAACAATAGAATCACAAAATTTCAGATGTGTACATTACTAATCATTTGATAATTTAATAAATGTTGGCCTATAGTCTATATTTCACCCAGAGGGGCACCTCAGCCCATGTGGGCAAAGGGGCAGTTTCTTGGACCACTGTAGCTACCCCCATGTGCATGTTTGGAACCAAGTATACTACAGAGAAATGTAATGTTGGAGTGGGATTTGAGCGAACAATTTTTTACCGGTGAGCATGAGCGGTACTTGAGCGGAGCATCCGCTTGGGCCGTGAGCGGCTGAGCGGAGCGCACGTGCATGGAGCGGGTTATTGAGCGGCGTGTCACACCGTTTGGCTTCGCTCACATGCTCTGCTGTAAAGTAGCCTTCTAGCGGAGCGAGAATCATAACAGCTATTGATGAGTGACAAAAGATTGCACAAATAAGGAGGTAGTTTTACCTGAATGGCTTTATAAATAAACAAATACCAGTGATGCTGTCTCCTTAAGCTTGTAAATGTAAATTAATGAGATTTGGGGAATTAAAATGGAAGTTTAATAGTTGATGACACTATTGAACACATTACAGAATATATATATATATATATATATATATATATATATATATATATATATATATATATATATATACACACACACACACACACACACACATATATATATATATATATATATACACACACACACACACACACATATATATATATATATATATATATATATATATATATATATATATATATATATATATATATATACGTATCAGAAATATTCCTCAATTTTATCTATGAGTGTCTCAATTCTTGAGTGAGCTAATGTCCTGATCAATAAGAATGTGTGTTGTTAGTCCCGCCCACTCGTTGAGCTAACAGATGTGTAGAATGCAGAGGTCAGAGGAGAGAGCAAACGGGAGAAACTGCAGACAGAAAATAGTGACTATAACTTCGAGAATAGTCCTTAAAACTCTTCATAACAGTTGAGAGAGAAGATTGTTCAGTAGGATATATGTACACTGCCATTCAAAAGTTTGGGGTCACTTGAATGAAATATTTCTCATGATCTTAAAAAACATTTTGATTTGAAGGCATATGCTTAAATGTTTGAAATTATTTTTGTAGACAAAAATATAATTGTGCCAACATATTAATTTATTTCATTACAAATCTAAAATTTTATTTAAAAAAAAAAGTTTTTGAAATGGATGACTTGGACCGAATAATAAAGAAAAGCAGCTAATAAGTGCCCAGTATTGATGGAAACTCCTTCAATACTGTTTAAAAAGCATCCCAGGGTGATACCTCAAGAAGCTGGTTGAGAAAATGTCAAGAGAACATTTCTGCAAATTCTATGCAAAGGGTGGCTACTTTGAAGATTTTTTTTTTTTTTTTTTTCCCTATAGTTCCATTTCTGTTCTTCCATAGTTTTGATGACTTTATTATCCTTAAATGTGGAAAAAAATAATAATAATAAAGAATGAGTAAGTGACCCTAAACTTTTGACCGGTAGTGTATATTTGTACATTGTATTTTGAAGTTGATGCTGAAAAAAAATGTTATTTTGAGCATAGTTGTTCTCATGTAGCATAATTGAGTCACGTGGATATCACTGTGAGTTACATGTGCCTGAGAAGGTTACATGTGCCTGGAAAGGAAAGATATAGTTAATAATAGAGTATTATTTAACATTGTTACAAAATAATTCCTTTGTATGTGTTTTACTTACTGGAATGTATGGATGTTTGATGAATGTAAGATTTATATCTGACTAAATGCACTATATATGCATTTTCTGGCCTTCTAAACAGGTCAGGGTTTTTGTCCAACTGGATTTTGATCTTGGTTTGATGGCGAGCCGACCCAAATCGGTCACTGGGAAGAAAGAAGAGGCTTCAACTAGGGATGTGCATGAGAAGTCGAATACTTAAGTACTCGTTCTGCAATAATTATTCAAAAAGAAAAATTTCGAATTTCGCACAATTTTGCTTTGCTGGACATAAATACAGTGAAATGTATGTTAAATCCTGATCACCCAAACTAAAACTCACAGTTCCCTATCTGTCACTCACTCGACGTTGTGTCGATGTAGTGACACTAGGGGTCACTCTTGGGAGCCCCAAACATCTCTGATTTTGAAAAAAGGCCAATGGGAATTGGCGAGTGGAATTTGCATGCCACTCCCCCGGACATACGGGTATAAAAGGAGCTGGCTCGCAACCACTCGTTCAGATTTTCTCTTCGGAGCCAAGCAGTTGTGTTCAGCGAGCTGAATTACTCTGCCGATCCATTCACCTCGAAAAGCTGTTGGATTTACGCCGCATTCCAGCGGCTTCTCCCCCTCTTGCACTGGTGAAGTGCAGAGAACACCCCTGGGTGCTTCAGCAGCTAAAAGAGTATATTCTTCCTACTGAAAGAGTATATTTTCCCTTCTAAAAAAGTGGCATTAACGGAGAGCGTCTTTTTAAAGATGCCTCTCCGTTTGTGTGTATTTCCTGGTTGTGGTTGTTACCTCTCCACTTCTGATGGCCACAACCGCGGGTCTTACGTGCTTGGTCGCTGCCCACGTGGAGACAGCGTTCGTGGATGTGTCATGTTCTCACTGCGAGAGCATGACCATGGCAACGTTGTGGTCGTGTTTTTTCCTTCATTAGAGGGAAAGACTACCCCAGCGGATCCCCGTCTCCGTCCTTCTACCTACGGGTTTGAGGCTGTGTCGGTTAGCACTGGGGGCGATTTGGGGACCCCAATGGGAGCCACTCCGCTGGGTAACTCCCCACGGTCCTCCCATTCCCCAGTACGCTCATTTGCCCTGCTGGGATGAGACCACTGGCTCATCTTCCCTGAGGTGCATGAGGAGCCCACGAGGTCGTGGTGGGCACCTTTCACTGCCTGGACCCTGTCTCTGAGCTCCTCCACTCTCAATATCCTCAATGGTGGGGCTGCCAGGGGGTACTCGGCGATTCCCCAGGTGGATAAGGCAGTTGCGGTGCACCTGTGCCCACAAAACGCCGCCACCTGGCGGGGCCGCCTGAGACCCCCATCCAGCGCCTGTAGGGTTACGTTGTCTCTGGCAACTAAGGCCTGTGGTGCTGCTGGACAGGCCGCCTCCGCCCTGCATGCCATGGCTCTCCCTACAAGTGCACCAAGCCAAGGCGCTAAGAGAACTGCATGAGGGTAGTTCTGAACCGGAACTGATGCAGGAGCTGCGCTCGGTGACCGACCTTGCTCTCCGGGCAACGAAGGTCACGGTGCGGACTCTCGGGCAGGCGATGTCCACCCTGGTGGTCCAGGAGTGCCATCTATGGCTCAACTTGGTCGAGATATGGGAAGCTGACAAGGTGACAAGGAAGCTGACAGCCTGTTTGGCGACACTGTCGAGGACTTCGCCCAGCAGTTCTCGGCAGTGAAACAGCAGATTGAGGCTATTCAGCAAATCCTGCATTGGCGTGGTTCAAGACCTCGCACCTCATCTGCTCATCACCAAGGGCATCCTCCTGCTGCAACAACACCGATCAAGATTGGTTCGCAGCGGTAGACCTGAAGGACGCGTACTTCCACATCTCGGTTTTACCTCGACACAGACCCTTCCTGCGGTTTGCTTTCGAGGGCTGGGCGTACCAGTCCAAGATCCTCCCCTTTGGCCTGTCCATGTCCCCTCGTGTCTTAACGAAGGTCGAGGAGGCAGCCCTTGCCCCACTAAGGGAAGTGGGCGTCCGCATCAACTATCTCGATGACTGGCTAATCCTAGCTCCCTCTTGGGATGTGTTGTGTGTGCACAGGGACCTGGTGCTCACACACCTCAGCAGGCTGGGGCTTCGGGTCAACTAGGAAAAGAGCAAGCTCTCTCTGGTTCAGAGCATTTCTTTTCTTGGTTTGGAGCTGGACTCAGTCTCGATGACGGCGCGCCTCATGAAAGAGCGCACACAGTTGGCGCTGAACTGTCTGAAGGTGTTCAGACGGAGGACAGCGGTTCCACTGAAATTTTTTCAGAGGCTCCTGGGGCATATGGCATCCTCAGCGGCGGCCACACCGCTTGGGTTGATGCATATGAGACCGCTTCAGCACTGGCTTCAGACTTGAGTCCCGAGATGGGCATGGTGCCATGGGACACATTGCGTGGCCATCACGCCGGCCTTGGCATTGCTGTATCTGGTGCGAGCTTTACACATCTATTTGGATCGCACGCATAGCTTTAGAAGCTCCAAGCAGCTCTTTGTCTGCTTTGGTGGACAGCGGAAAGGAAGCGCTGTCTCCAAACAGAGGATCGCCCACTGGGTCATTGACGCCATCGCAATGGCATATCAGGCTCAGGATGTGCCACCCCCTGCGGGGTTACGAGCCCACTCCACCAGGAGTGTGGCGGCCTCCTAGTCCCTGGCCAGTGGGCCTCTTTGGCAGACATCTGCAGAGCAGCGGGCTGGGCAGCACCCAACACCTTTGCGAGGTTCTACAATCTCCGGGTTGAACCGGTCTCATCCCGTGTATTGGCAGGCACGAGCAGGTATGTTTCGGAACAGCTGGCCGGGTGTACCGCTTTCACATAGCGTCTTTCCCCTCCCTTGAGGTGAAGACGTGCGCTCTTGACTCCCAGTCGTGTTCACAGACTGTGATCCCTGGATGACCTTCCTCCTTAGCCCTCTGGCAGTTGAGTTTGCAGAGAAACTCGCTGCCGGCCCAGTACGTGCGCTAATGAGGCCCTGTACTGAGGTAAGTGCTCCATGTGTGCTGGTTCCCCGAAGGTGACCCCATGTGATATCTTCCACAAAATCATTTCCCTGTCAGTAAACTGCGTCTTCCTTGGGCAGAGGCCCCTCTGCCCCCGGTTGCCATGCTTTGTAGAAACTCCTACCCCTTCAGGTAGGACCTACCATGGGACCTCTCCTCATGACATACTTCCGACAAGACTCGGTAAGACCATGTGATGTATTCCACTCAAAATAACCCCACCCCCCCCCCCTCTTTTTGGGTGGGGTGTGGTCTCCGCGGTGTCTTCCCCTTGGGAGGGACACCCCCCGACGTAGACACTTATGGCTCCCAGTCGGTTAAAAAATTCCACTCTTTTTGGGGAGAAAAAAAGAGGAAAAGAGGCCTCGGCTGGGCAAGCCTGTCCCTATTGATGGGCAGTCGACTTGTTCCTGAAGGACTGTTCGACGCTTATAAGAGCGTTGGGGGAGGTTACATGACAGCCTGGTGTGCTGGCTACGAGGCACACAGTGGTCTGCCCGTCTCGCACCGCCAGTTCATGTAACACAGTTCAGATAGTTGTGGAGTTTTGTATAGGGACCCCTAGTGTCACTACATCGACACAACGTTGAGTGAGTGACAGATAGGGAATGTCATGGTTACTTTCGTAACCTCTGTTCCCTGATGGAGGGAACGAGACGTTGTGTCCCTCTTGCCACATTGCTGAACTACATGCTGAAATGGCCAGGACCTGGTCTCGGCTCCTCAGCACAAAACCTGAATGAGTGGTTGCATACCAGCTCCTTTTATACCCGTATGTCCGGGGAAGTGGCATGCAAATTCCACTCGCCAATTCCCATTGGCCTTTTTTCAAAAAAGCAGAGGTGTTTGGGGCTCCCAAGATTGACCCCTAGTGTCAGTACATCGACACAACGTCTCGTTCCCTCCATCAGGGAATGGAGGTTACGAAAGTAACCATGACATTTTCAGTTTCAGATGCCATTGTAGAAATGTAGTATTCACAATCAGCCATGATTACTTTAATCAATGAGGGAAAGTTTTAAATAACAGGACGGTTACTGAAATTAAGCAAGTAGTATTCGGCTGATCATGTGATTCTTCTTTTTAATGTGTGTGGTCATAATTTCCTTCATATATTGTAAAATTTCAATTCATGTCTTCAGGAGTTAAAATTTTTTATGAGAAAATTACTGAGTGCACCTTTAATGGCACTAAATATTTTGTTAAAATGTGCACTGTTTTGCTAAAAGTCTAAAAGACACAGTTATAAAGCATTTTTCACTCTTGTCATGACCGTGTTAAGCCAGTAAAGCCGGTATCTTTCACATTATATGCGCAAGGATATTAGAAAGAGATTGTCTAAATTTAGAAAACTCCTCCCAAACAAATTACATTAGTAATGCATAACCAGAAGTTAATCTGTCTAGAACAGTAGTTTACTGCTCAAATAACATATTTTTGTATGGAAGAATTGTGCAAAACAAAAACAGGACCTTGTAGACCCTTGTAGCATGTCACAATACTTTCGAACGAGTTTCACTTGTTTTGAACCTGAAACAATAACATAACTAAATAGCTGATAGTTTTGAAGAGAAATCTGGTTATGCTGAAGTTGAAACTATTAAAAAGTTTGAAGAAATCATTAAAGGATTTCAAAATGTTGAATGTGTTCATTTGAGTGTCAAAACAGTGAAAGATAGGAAACAAAATACATGATGATGCAATTATTCTAATTACTTTCAGAGCAGCAATTTACTGCCATTAAAGCGACTAACAAAACAATTTTTTTCTCTGCCAACAACACTGTTTACAAAGCACATAACAGTCATATTCAAATGAATTAGAAATCTTAAATACAGTCTGTGATTAGTGGGGCGTATTTAGCTCACATCAGATTTATAGTTGTATATGCACTGTACTGTGAGATAAAGACATTAAGAATTAATCATTCACAGATGTTTGCTTCATAATTTGTTTAGAACACTAAAATATTATTCATGTTCAGAGGTATGATACCCTCTCTTTTTCAAATTTTTATTTTCCAATGTCAGCCACCATATCTAGACATATGGAATCTGCATTTCTCATTTAAATAAACTGTTTATCCATTTTCCCTTTAATGGCATTGCGGCATTTTGAGCAATAGAAAAACATATGACCGTCCGGAAATATTTTATAAAAGCCTTTTGAGTATTCAGTTACAAAGGCCACTGACAGCAGCAACCAAAACCAAGATCTTAGTATGTTAGAAATCTCCAGCCTGAGCCCATGAATATAAATGCTAATAAAAATAAATAATAATAATGATAAATAAATAATAATAATAAAAACTGGACTGAAAAATCAAAATCAAAACAGATCTTCCTAGCAACCACTGTAATGGCAAAATGAAAATCCCAACAACAAATGTGCCAATATAAACATTTATCCTCTGTTAAATATAAATTTTGTAGTGAGATTTGCATTCTTCTTTGATCATATTTGCTTGACTTTCCTTTCTGGTATCTGAGCTTCTTGCCTCACACTTCTAAAGTTAATGAAAAATGTATGTGGAGTCTCTCTGCAGCAGCCTGGCCTACTGTCCTTCTTTTAATGGAGAATGACAGTGCTTCAGCACAGAGCTGGACATTTTCTCTGGCTGTGGCACAGTGTTGTACTTGTTTATATTAGTTTGTCATATGGTCAGCCTCAAAGCAAAACCAAGAATTTCTCTCTCCTTCATAGAAACTGACAATCAATCTCCTTCAAGTCTGTAAGATAGAGCAAGCTTGATGAAGGCATCCTTGACATATGACCTCTGGTCAGTGTAAGTCTGTCATTTTTTGGCTGTTTTATTGTCTGCCAGGCAAAAATTGTAACTGATTGCTTAGAAATGTAATAGCACACCTCTTCTCAACAAGCCGCACAATTTAAGGGTTTTGTTATTATCTATAGCACAAATAGTGCAGAGCAAGTCATGTGTTGACATTTAATACTTAAGGTTAGGTCTTTTGAAAAAGTATAAGCAATCATATTAGTGATGCTTGCCCTAGCAAGTATCACTAATTAACATTGTGCAACCTCTCATCCACATACATGAAACTATTTTGGCTTCGCTATATGCAACGCATAATTTAAATTATTAAACACCCTAGACTGGCATTTAAGGGTTAAACTTCTGCCACACCGAGTCACGTGACACAACAACATAATGTTGATTTCCATGAAGCGCTTCTACAGGCGCAAAGCCAACAAAAGTGCCTCTGGTAAGAAATCTCTAAGTTTTTTCACTGAAACCAGTTTGGGTGTAAAGAGGAGCATCTCTAGTTTGATTTGATATGGCGCTTTAAAAAATTCATTAATTTTTCGGGCGTCAACGTGCTGATAAACATGATGTTCACACACGTGGATTTTGGGACATTATTCCTTCAAAAGTTGAAAAAACTTGTTAGTTATTTTGAATAACTTTCAACATTAACACATCTGTGGGTCATTTTTTTATCACTGTATAATACAGTTCTATTCATTAACATTAGTAAATGCATTTTTATATTCACTCTGCATTTTCACATTGAGAATCAATAGGTCCATCAAAAAGCTGAAAAATATTGCTTTCAGAGGCTTTATATGGAGTATATGAAAATAAGGTGCATTTCAAACTGTTCTGAGACCAGTGCAGACACAGCACACTGGAGGTTAAGTCATTCACTAAATATGGAGCAAAGGTACATCCTTTAAATTTCTATGCGGCTAAGTCCATTCACTCCTAAAATTCAACCAAAATTTCAGTTTCAGGCTGCAAATGATGTTTGGACCACTCAACATGTTCGGCAGATATGGGACAATGGTAATCTCTACATAGATTCAGAATGTATAATGCTAAATTTTATTATAACATGGTTGGCAGTGATTGTATGATGCTGGCCATTACTTCGAATCAGAATTATTAACGCAAATTTCTGATGTAATGTCTGTAATTATCAAAATCATGAATAACCAATACTCCTGGAAACATAATAAACAATTTGATTAAAAAAATCTTACTTTCTATAGCTTGGTAGTATTTAAAATTTCACAACTGGACATATATGGACATCAATTTTTTGGAAAACTTGCTCAAAAATAAATAAATAAAAAAAAAATCATATTTTATTTTATTTTTGCTTGTTTATTAGGTGCTACTATTTACAAATCAAAAAGGGAAATGGACAATACAGTCATGCTTGGGTCTCAAGAGGTTAAACTGTTGTTGTTTTTTTTTTTATCTATTAAATTTTATTTTATACTTTATATACTTTATACTTATATATACACACATATACACACATCAGCCACAACATAAAAACCATCTGCCTAATATTGTGTAGGTCCCCCTCGTGCCACCAAAACAGCGCCAACCCGCATCTCAGAATGGCATTCTGACATGATATTCTTCTCACCACAATTGTACAGAGTGGTTATCTGAGTTACCGTAGACTTTGTCAATTCGAACCAGTCAGGCCATTCTCTGTTGACCTCTCTCATCAACAAGGTGTTTCCATCTCTAGAACTGCTGCTCACTGGAATTTTATTTATTTTTATTTATTTTTTGGCACAATTTTGAGTAAAGTCTAGAGATTGTTGTGTGTGAAAATCCCAGGAGATCAGCAGTTACAGAAATACTCAAACCAGCCCGTCTGTCACCAACAATCATCTATGCGATTATCTAATCAGACAATCGTGTAGCTGCAGTGCATAAATTCATTCAGATATGTGTCAGGAGCTTCAGTTAATGCTCACATCAACCATCAGAATGGGGAAAAAATGTGATCTCCGTGATTTGAGCCATGGCATAATTTTTGGTGCCAGATGGGTTTGAGTATTTCTGTAACTGCTGATTTCCTGGGAATTTCACACACAATTTACTCCGAATGGTGCCAAAACCCAAAAAAACAAAAAAAAAACATCCAGTGAGTGGCAGTTTTGTGGACGGAAATGCCTTGTTGATGAGAGAGTATATGAAAATCAGAAATAATCCCCATTCTGATCAACCATCAGAATGGGGAAAAAATGTGATCTCCGTGATTTCGGCCATGGCATGATTGTTGGTGCCAGATGGGTTTGAGTATTTCCGTAACTGCTGATTTCCTGGGACTTTCACACACAATTTACTCTGAATGGTGCCAAAACCCAAAAAACATCCAGTGAGCGGCTGATCTGTGGACGGAAATGCCTTGTTGATGAGAGAGGTCAACAGAGAATGGCCAGACTGTACAATTTTGGTGAGAAGAATATCATCTCAGAATGCTATTCTGAGATGCAGATTGGTGCTGTTTTGGCGGCACGAGGGGGACCTCCACAATATTAGGCAGGTGGTTTTAATGTTGTGGCTGATCGGTGTGTGTGTGTGTGTGTGTGTGTGTGTATATATACATATATATACACAGTATATACTTAGATTTCAGAATTAATTGGGCAACTCTGAATAATGGCTATATCGGTATCAGCATTGCCTAAAATACTGGTTGACCACTAATAGTTTCCACATATATGGTAAAGGAATTTGGGAATACTGTACATCACTAATCCAGGTCCAGCAATTTTTTGCAACTTACCCACCATTCACTCCAGGGTCTTTCTCCTTACGGACAACATTAAGACTGTGACTGACAGCAGTAGTTCTCTTTGCTGTAAACCTCAATCACTCTAAGAGTGTTCAAAGACACGAGTTCTTACTCAGAGAGCGAGAGCGAGGTGTTTGAATTTGATTTCCTTTGCCACCCCTGAACCCACACTAAAGCTCCACCTGCATTCATCTCTCAGTCAGAGAGGATTACGACGTCCCGCTGCTGTGCTCTCTGCCCAACATAAATTGGATATTTAGCATTTTACGTCAAGGTTAAACGACCTCGTCTTCCGAGACGTGCTGTCTCAGAAGTGGAATACCTCATTGATTTGAGCCCTTTAACTGCATTTCTAAGAACACTATATTTGTGCACGTTTAGCATAAGATTTGATCCATGAGCTCCATTTTAAAGATGTGTCTGTAAAGTTTGTGCCATTAAAACGATTGACTGTTGATCAAATTTAAATCGGTTGCAAAAATTAAGCATCTGACACTGACAAGCAAGAATTATCTGGAGGAAATACAAAAAAAATTACAAGACCCTCCTTTCTTCTATCTAATCCTGTAATTTGATCAGGTGTGGTGTTATTTGATCTGAGATGTCAATGGGGCCCAGAAACTGTACTGCACAGCAATGTATCTTACACTGGTGATCAATAGCATAAAGCACTATAGTCCCTATGAACTGTTACTAATGCACCTATTATAAATTTCAGCTCAGTTTGACCCTTCCATAATACGATGGAGTAAATCACTCCTGTACAAAAAAAGCTAAGGCCTTCTATACAGTCATAATTGAGTGACTATTAACTTCTCAGAACATAGACACGTTTGCTTTTTTTTTTCATCATTGTTGAACTCTGAAATGAATTTCCAAATTAATTCAGAGAATCATAAAAAGAATATGGGAATTACATTATGTAAAACAGTGATTTGAAATACAATTATTTTAAGATATGGGTCATTCTTATGAAACTTTCAGAACTTTTGTTTTTACATCCAAAATGTTAAGGGGTTGAATGCTATGCAGAAACAACATGATCACACAGGAAGTCAACATGTTGCTAACAAATGATCCAGTACTCTGACAGTGGCTCCATCATGCTGAGTTGCTGACAAGTGCCATCTCCCATTTGATATTTTTGCATCAGTTCTAGTGTGTTTACCTTCTCCGGTAGCATAACTAATAGTATGTTGTGTCAGCAACATGGGAGACCTGGATTCTTGTCCCACGTTTAAACCAAGAAGTAAACACGTATACGTAATCAGTGATGAGCGTGATTCAGAGGTTCCATTCTCCCCCTAAGATTACATTTTTACTCCAGTGACGGTAAGGTTTAGGTATTGGGTTTGGGGGTAGAGTTAATAAAATATGCAGCTGGAAACTGGAGCTTACACATGCCCTTACATTCAAAAACACTTCCCACTTCAGCCACTGGGGGCAGTGCTTTGAATTTCAGGTAAGAACAGACCGATACTGCATTCGAAATCGCGTACTGTCAGAGTATATACTGCTTTTGATGAAGGACGCACTTCTCGGCCGGTAAAACAGTGCATGTTTTAGGCATGCATGTGAGTAGTATGAATAGATTCCGGACATACTTAATTCAGTAGTTCGCAAGTTAATGTAATCCTGCCATGAGGATAGTGTAAATGTGTTTGGCTCGCTGTCCCTGGAGAAGGGCTCGAGACTTGACCTGAGCTCGAATACCCCCAAAAGAATCCAAGACCGGGCAGCGAGTCGCTAGTGTCGGAACCTGGTGAAACGCGGAAAGCAATGTGTTTGAGCAGGAATATTGAGATGCTGAACGACAGTCACTATGAAAATAAGTGTGTCACTTATTGACAGACACTCACACAGCGTTTGCACGGGAGAACCCTCACTGCGATTCGAATGGGAGAGCCCTTGAATGCAAATGGGAGGGCCTTCACAGGGGTACGAATGGGAGGGCTTCCGGTATAGCCGGGGGGCCCTCCATGTGTACGGATGAGGCTGTTTGAAGTGAGCCCCTTTATTTAGTTATTATTATTATTTTCATTATTTTGTTTTTTTGTCATCTGCGAAGAGCAGGTCGCGTGGGGATTTAACTTGGGAGAGCAGGATGGAATTCGGCAGGTTGAAAATGCATTGAATGTCATCTTTTGTTTTCTGATTCGCGTAAATTATTTACTCTGCTGCGTATCCTGCATCCGATTGATGTAAGGTTCACGTGGCGATTTGATGGCCTGCACGTGGTGAATGGGAGAGCCATACTGCGTTTGAACGGGAGAGCCATACTGCGTTTCGAATGGGAGACCCCTACTGCGATTCGAACGGGAGAGCCCACGGCTTGGACATGGTGAATCTTGCTGCATTCGTATGGGAGAGCCCGTGCTGCATTCAAATGAAGTGATTAAAGTTGCTTTAAAACAAGAGCCCTCCCCCTTTTATGCGATATAAGTCCTCGAGCGTGGGTCCGTACTGCATACGATTCATATGAGAATGGTTTATGCAGTATTTTACTGAGCTCGCTCAGTGCTGCTAGCGGCTGAATCCGCAGGCGTGGGCCCGCACAGCATTCGACGGTAGAACACTTGATTCAAGTGATATTTGCTGCATTTTAAAAGAACTCCCTATGCGAAACAAACGGGCTGAATCCTCAAGCACGGGACCACACGGCATTTAACAGGAAGAGCCCGTGTTTTCATGTGAAAATTTTACGCTGCATATAAACGAGAAATCACTCTGCAAGATAACGGCCTAGCCCAGCACTCTGATAGTGGGTGTACATTGTTGGAAACATTGGAAGCAGGGCTACCACTGCTTGCTGCTTCCTAGAAGGATGGGTTTATGGATGATATAACATTTATGGATAATGTAAACAGTAATATGTAAAATATGCATTTGCAGAAATGCATTAAATGCTGCTGGCAACTTTGGTAACAGATGCATATTTGAGCCAGGATTATAAAAGGGGATCCCCTGTAAAAGCACTTCTAGGAAGATATTTCGAACTTTGATTTTTTTTCTTCACACGATTAGGTGTTGCAAGACACCTGCGAACACGCTTGTACAAATGCTTGTTGAGGGAGACATTATTAAACGTAGTGTCTGCAGACACCTTAAACTTAATTGTTTGCTAAATTAAATATCTGGAACATATGTGAAGCAATGTCAGGATACATGCTTGCATGTGCATATGTACAAAGTCATTTAAAGTTGTGATTCCTCCAGACATAACACTTGCCATTCAGGCCAAAGAGTTCAATCTTTGTTTCTCATGGTCAGAGAGTCCTTCAGGTGCCTTTTGGCAAACTCCAGGCAGGCTGTCATGTGCCTTTTACTGAGGAGTGGCTTCCGTCTGGCCACTCTACCATACAGGCCTGATTGGTGGAGTGCTGCAGAGATGGTTGTTCTTCTGGAAGGTTCTCCTCTCTCCACAGAGAAATGCTGGAGCTCTGTCAGAGTGACCATCGGGTTCTTGGTCACCTCGCTGACTAAGGCCCTTCTCCCCCGATCGCTCAGTTTGACCAGGCGGCCAGCTCTAGGAAGAGTCCTGGTGGTTCCAAACTTCTTCCATTTACGGATGATGGAGGCCACTGTGCTCATTGGGACCTTCAATGCTGCAGACATTTTTCTGTACCCTTCCCCAGATCTGTGCCTCGATACAATCCTGTCTCGGAGGTCTACAGACAATTCCTTGGACTTCAGGGCTTGGATTGTGCTCTGACATGCACTGTTAACTGTGGGACCTTATATAGACAGGTGTGTGCCTTTCCAAATCTTGTCCAATCAACTGAATTTACCACAGGTGGACTCCAATCAAGTTGTAGAATCATCTCAAGGATGATCAGTGGAAACAGGATGCACCTGAGCTCAATTTTGAGTGTCATGGCAAAGGCTGTGAATACTTATGTACATGTGATTTTTTTCGTTTTTTATTTTTAATAAATTTGCAAAGATTTCAAACAAACTTCTTTCACATTGTCATTATGGGGTATTGTTTGTAGAATTTTGAGGAAAATAATTAATTTAATCAATTTTGGAAAAAGGCTGTAACATAACAAAATGTGGAAAAAGTGAAGCGCTGTGAATACTTTCCGGATGCACTGTACGTCATTGACATAACAGTGTTCTTCTGCAAGACACATGCAGTTTTATTTTTTTAACTGCTTGAGGGCCAAAAGTTATGTAGTGAAGCTTTAAGCATATAGTTTGGAGATTTGTAAATTGTTCTCCAACTTAATGCGAGTAATTCAATTAAATCTGTATTCAGGATTGGGAGGGTTACTTTTGAAACGTATTCCACTACAGATTACAGAATACATGCTGTAAAATGTTTGTAACATATTCCTTTAGATTACTCAAGGTCAGTAACATATTCTAAATACTTTGGATAACTTCTTCAGCACTGGTAGATTTTTTCACTTGTTTTAACTATAAAAACTCAGCCAGTACAGTAAGACAAAATACGCTTGTTAAAAATACATTTTCTGAAAAACCTAAATATCTTATGTAGTGTTGTTTCTAAAATTGATCTTGTTTTAAGGAATTTTAGATATTTTTACAGGAAAACAATACAAAAATGATTATCAAGAATAAAATTTTTGGCCTAATATCAAAGGTCTTACTAGAAAAAAAGAAATTATGATCTAACATGAATTTTCTTGATAAAAAAATATGATCGTGCCTGGTAACGTGCATGTAAAATGGCTAGAAATAGCATTTTAGCTTAGCATAAAGCTGACAATTTACACAAGGTATATTTCTATTTCTTCTGCTCCAAACTTACTTCAAACTTACTTCTCTGTCTGCTCGTATGAATGTAACACATCATAAGAAAGTGTTTCTCTGCTGTTCAAATGCACTTTGGATCGCATCATTTATATGTATAAATGTTTTCCATCTGAAAGGACTAAATATTAAATGAAACAAATGACAATAAAATGCAAAGTAATCTCTTCAGTAATCAAAATACTTTTTGAATGTAACTGTATTCTAATTACCAATAATTTAAATTGTAACTGTAGTGAAATACCTGTTACTTATATTTTGTATTTTAAATATGTAATCCCGTTACATGTATTTCGTTACTCCCCAATCCAGTCTGTATTATTGGCAAGGGGTGACTCGTCTCATGAGGATTTACGAAATCATTTGGAGTTTGTGCCTGAGAACTGGATTTAATAGATACTATATGCGTGTCGTTTGCAGTAGTGTGGTGAATAAATATGACTTATTTATATTGATAACTGTTATGAATTCTACAGAAAAACTAAAATATTGTGAGGATGAAACTAAATGTAGAGCTGAATCATCTGGTGCTGATTTCAACCCATTACTACCTGAGAGAAGTGCAAGATTATGACAGATTGTTGAAACACTTCAAAGTCATGCAGCAATTGGTTCTATGGTCAAGCTTGTTACGGGTTTGTAATCCAGTGATTCGGACAAAAGTAGATATGTCTTGTCTGTCAAATTAAAATAATGGATTGATTTCACCTGCGTGAAATGTTTGTCGTGGGCGGGAGGAGAGAAAGTCATGTTATAGTCTAGAGATTAATAGAAGTTTGTGGAAGCGCTTACTTCATAGAATGCTGCGAGGAAGCAAGACACGCTTGCGGAATGATTCATGAACGAGTTGTAATGCGGAGTGTGACCAGCCGCTTGCGGAGCCGAATTCAACTCGTGTCTGTTCGGACAGAATCTGTATATAGCCGTAGTGAGCTGTAGCATGGTCAGAGCAGATACTGTTGACGGCAGCAAGCTCGCGCTAAATGTCTGCACTGATTTGGAAAGATGTTTGTAATTAGAGTAGAGGTCGTTTGAAAGGAAGTTTGCTTGTTGCATGATTGCCCCTGGTTTCCAAATGGAATAAATCACACTTTGAAGGGAGAACAATCATGATAGTCATTTTGGAAGATAACTTCAAATGGAATTTCTGATAATAAAGGCTTAAAAGTGAGTTCTGAATTTTTTGAGCCCCCCACTTATGCTGCGTTCCATTCAACTCGGAAAGTCGGATTTTCCTACTGGGAAAAGTGCAATAGAACGCCACTTGAAGTCGTAATTCCAACTTGGAAAGTCATGCGGAAATTTTTAAGTCTGATTTCACCTAGATGCAGGTTTGTGACGTCACACAATCATGTTGGCACCCATAAACATATACAAAATAAGTGAGAAATATTCACTTGTATTAAATAATGTCTATAAATGAGTCAAAGTTCCTACATTACATGATATTAAAGGGTGTTTAACAAACTTTAACAGAGTAGCAGGTGTTCAAAACATGGTAAATGAAACTTTCTTTTGATAATCGTACACCTGTAGCTCAAATGCTAGCATTGCAAATTGTTTATGAATTGGGTTGCTAGGAGACATCTCTGGTGACAGTCAATCACCAGCTAAGCTAACGGGAGCATTGCAGTTTTGTTAACTTAAACGTCGTCTTCTGAGCATCTGGCAATGGAATGCAGTTATGGTTGGAGATCGAGGATATCAAGTAGGAATATCCCACATCTGATTTGAATGGAATGCAGCATTAGCCCTCCAAATATCTCACGGTTGATGGTAAAGTCTTCGAAGGGAATAGGGCATGGATCGATCACTGAATGGAACACACCCTAAACGAGCTGCACGGTGAGGTAATCAAGCTGACAGGAATCACCTGTGCGGGAGAACCGGATTGAAAAGCTGGAGTGCGTTGGAATAATGTTTTAATTAAATTGTTAATCTTTTGATTCCCTCGCATTAAATTAAAGTTGTAATAGAGCTCAAGTGGCATGAAGCTGGAGCAGCGCCCATTCGCGGATGCTGCCTCATGCTGTAGGGACCACTTCGGGCGGAAAATAGGACGGATGACCTGAGTTTAGCCATAGGGGACTGTACGACAGGTTTACAGTGAAGCAGTGGCCTGTGCGGAGGCAGCCTCGACACCAGCTCTGCTTCGGTGAGGAAAGATGAGAATAAAAGAAAGACAGTGCAAAAACAACGGTTAAATTGGCAGCCAGCATTGCTGCAAAATATGAATGCTGCTGCGGCAGCTCGGTGAATAACGAAATGATTGCGATGGAAGAGCTTATCTGATGAGGGCAAATGCTTTGCGCAGAGTGTGTCATCCAAAACTTTCACATGGATCTGTCGTGGGTAAGCAGAGGTGGGTAGTAACATGCTTCATTTACTCCATTACATTTACTTGAGTAACCTTTTGGGAAAAAATTACTTTTATGAGTATGTTTTATGGTGGGTATTTTTCACTCTCACTCAAGTAAATTTCTGATGAAAAAAGTTACTTTTACTTCATTACAATGTATAGCGTTCCTGTCGTTACATTACTAGTTTTAATTTAATAAGTGTTAATAAATGCGTAATTTATTGACATTTTTGAATGGGACTCCTACAACAGCGAAACTTCACTTGAGTCACATTTCGCCAAGACAAGGAAATATTTAAAGATTAAAGTTGCAGCTCCAACTTAAGAAAACATGGTGAGGTAAGTTTTAGAGATTGTGACAATGTGGGCTTGTCTGTGTCATGGTGATACTCATTTATTTTCAGCGTGAATCTGTAACTGTGGGCTCTTATGACCTCAGTTTCTAAGTTTACATTTTTATATCTGCGCTGCAGCATATCAGTGCCTACTGTGTAACTCCTTGTAAACATCCGCGTTAAGTGCAAATGTTTTGCCCTGCCTATCGCGATTGTGAGCATTTCTGCACGTGCAAAGTTGGCACGTGAACAGTGTTTGACAGATGTGGGCAGCTTTGTCTAATGGACAACAAGCTTCCAAACACAGAGATAAGGTGCAATTTACACTTAGTGTACAGAACTAATTATCTAAATTCTTTCAACACTGACAATGCTGCACCGTCACTGAACAAAATTCACATAGGTTGTAAAAAGCTGTAAAATAACTACAGAAGGCATAAATAAATCATGATCTTGCTTCAGTGTGTAATTAAACATTATATATAATTTGGGACTGTGTGACATTGTTCATGTTTTTGACCGTAGTACTTACTAGAAAAATGTTTCCAAACTTCTCTTCTAATTGACAGATTCGTCCAAAGTTGAGAAGCATCATTAAAGTGATAGTTCAGTCTTTAATCAATATCATCATTTCCCTGCCCTCATGTTCTTCCAACCCATTCAGTGAAAATAAATGATGATTAAAGCTAGCATTCTGTCATATAACATCTCCTTATAGGAATAATGTTTTCAAAATTGAAAATTCTCACATCATTTACTCACCCTAATGCCATCCCAGATGTGTGCGTGTTTTTTTTTTTAAATTCTGCTGAACACAAAAGATTTTTAGAAGAATATTTCAGCTCTGCTGGTTCATAGAATGCAAGTGAATGCGTACCAAAATTCGAAGCTCAGAAAGCACATAAAGGCAGCATTAAAGGAATTCAAATGACACTAGTTCAATCTATGTCTTCAGAAGGGATATAAGTGTGGGTGAGAAACAGATCAATATTTAAATCCTTTTTTACTAATAAATCCACTTTCACATTCTTCTTGTGTATTTAGCGATTCAATTCTTTGTGAATATCGCCACCTACTGGGTAGGGAAAATATTTAATTGTATAAAAAGGACTTTATATATTATAAAGTTATAGATATTTATCTGTTTCTCACCCACATCTATCATATTGCTTCTGAAAATCGTATGAATGAATCGTATGAGTCGTATGAATTACTTTTATGCTGCCTCTATGTGCTTTTTGGAGCTTCAAAGTTCTGGTCACCATTCACTTGCATTGTATGGACCAACAGAGCTGAGATATTTTTCTAAAAATCTTCATTTGTGTTCTGCAGAAGAAAGTCATACACATCTGGGATGGCATGAGGGCAAGACATTTTAATTTTTTGGTGAACTATCCCTTTAATTTGATACTGTTTTTGGCGTACTATATAGTAGGGAAGTACTGTATGGATACTCGGATGCTGCATGAGTTTAGGTGAATAACTGTCAGCCTACTGTTTCCGAATTCACAGTGAGACTAGTCTGACAGAAAATTAGTGCAATATGGTTTATAACAGCCTTAAAGTGATTGTCCACCAAAAAATGAAAATTCTGTTTTCATTTAGGCCTATTCATTCTCATGTTGTTCCAAACCTTTATGCTTTTCTATCTTCTGTGGAATACAAAAAGAGATGTTAGGCAGAATGTTAGCCTCAGTCACCATTTACTTTCATTACATCTTTTTCATACAATGAACATGAATGGTGACTCAGGCTAGCATTCTGCTCAATTTTTCCTTTTGTGTTCCTCAGAGAAAGAAAGTTATATTGCTTCAGAACAACATGAGGGTGAGTAAATGATCATTTATATTATTTATTTTTATTTTATCCCTTTTTTTTCCCCAATTTGAAATGCCCAATTCCCACTACTTAGTAGGTCCTCGTGGTGGCGTGGTTACTCACCTCAATCCGGGTGGCGGAGGACAAGTCTCAGTTGCCTCTGCTTCTGAGAATGTCAATCCGCACATCTTATCACATGGCTCGCTGTGCATGACACCGCGGATCCTCACAGCATGTGGAGGCTCGTGCTACTTTGCGCGATCCACGCACAACTTGACGCGCCCCATTGAGAGCGAGAACCACTAATCGCGACCACAATGAGGTTACCCCATGTGACTCTACCCTCCCTAGCAACCGGGCCAATTTGGTTGCTTAGGAGACCTGGCTGGAGTCACTTAGCACACCCTGGATTCGAACTCACTCCAGGGGTGGTAGTCAGCATCAATACTCACTAAGCTACCCAGGTCCCAACAATAATTTTTTTAAACTATCCCTTTAACTGGCGAATTGCACCACATCAAATTATGTGTGTGTGTGTGTGTACAGAGGAAATCAGGCAAGACCTTTAAAGAACATTGAAAACACACATTGCCACTTCTCTTCTGTGGATTGATATTTCATTGTGACATAAAAATTCTAAAAGTATTTTTGTGCCTAAAAAGGAATAATTTTGATGCAGAATAAAAGAGCACAAAGAATGCATCCCTCAAAACTCCCTAGATTGTGTTTAATCACAACTTCAAAGTGTCATCTTTCCCTGTAGAGCAGGAATAATAACGAGGGAAGACAGGTCTGAAGACTAATTGGTTTTCTTTAAAGTCGGGGCTTGTCCTTGCTCAGAGCAGCTCTGTACAGCTGTGGGTCATTATTGCAGAGCAGGGTTCGACATTGACTCTGAGGATCATTTAAAACATAGTGTTACTCTACAGACAGAACGGGTACCAATGTTTGTCCTAATACATCTTAAGGTGGACGCTTCCTACACTACTTTTGTCTAGGACTAGGTAGCTGTCTGGTTCAAAGGTGACTTTGTCTTATGACCTTTGTAATGTAGTTTTAACATTCCTTTAAGCACAAACAAAAAAGTACCAAAAATACCATGGTATTCTTTAAAGTATCTTGGAGTACCATAAAAATGTCACGGTACATGGATATGATTATCACCCATGAGAAAGAAAAATCACAAATGAGATCTCTTTAATATCTGAATATCCTAGACAGCAATGAGATTAAACAGAGACCAAATGGAGACTTTTGCTTAACTCTCCTGCTTCTAAAAAAAATTATCTTTAGAAAAACACCCCAAGTATCTCACATGTGACTCTTCTGGAGTTTCATAAGTGATCTCAAAAATGTTTGAATCTGTTCCCAAATTAGACAAGATACAGTATCTAAGTCTGCAAAGATTTCCATTTATTTCATTAATTTCTCAAATTCTTACAATACCAAGTTATCTGAGAGATTATATCCACATTAGTTTTATACTTCCATACTTTGTGTCAGCAATTTTATCATGTCTTTTTTAACCTTTTTATACAAAGAAATTTTAGGAGAAAAATCTGAGAAAAAAGTTGATTTTTTTTTCTCCCCTTTTCTCCCCAATTTGGCATGCCCAGTTCCCAATGTGCTCTAGGTCCTAGTGGTGGCGTAGTGACTCGCCTCAATCCGGGTGGTGGAGGATGAATCTCAGTTGCCTCCACGTCTGAGACCATCAATCCGCGCATCTTATCACGTGGCTTGTTGAGCGTGTTACCGTGGAGACCTAGCGCATGTTGAGGCTTCACGCTATTCTCCGTGGCATCCACACACAACTCACAACGCGCCCCACTGAGAGCGAGAACCACATTATAGCAACCACGAGGAGGTTAACCCAACGTGACTCTACCCACCCTAGCAACCGGGCCAATTGGTTGCTTAGGAAGCCTGACTGGAGTCACTCAGTATGCCCTGGATTCGAACTTGTAACTCCAGGTGTGGTAGTCAGCGTCTTTACTTGCTTAGCTACCCAGGCCCCAGAAAAATTAGATTCTTAAATGAAACATTAACTTCATTACTTCTCCTGAGCTATGAAATAGCAACCTCTAAGCAATAATGATTTCAATAGTGCCAAAATACCTTGGTATTGCCATATGATAAAGCTATCATGTTACTGCCCATAGTACTTTTTTGCAATGGAGTAATGTGTAAAGGCCCCAAAATACTTCATACGAAATTGAAGAACGAATTGGTGTGACGTCATTTAGATCAAAATCTGTCCCTCTGAATGTATTTTTGAAGGTGAAGGTCTCACAGAACAAGCTGCTGGATGACAATCAGTCAGGCTTCGAAAGTGGACACTCCACTGAGACTGCCCTGCTGTCTGTTACTGAGTCGCTGAGACAGGCGAAAGCTGGATCCAGATCATCCGTCCTGATTCTGCTGGATCTTTCTGCAGCCTTTGACACAGTCAACCATCAGATCCTACTCTCCACCCTCTCTTCTCTGGGCATCACAGGAACTGTGCTTGACTGGTTTAATTCCTATCTCTCAGGTTGGTCATTCAAGGTAGCCTGAAGAGGTGAGGTGTCCAAATCACATCAGCTACTTAGTGGGGTACCTCAGGGTTCAGTGCTTGGGCCACTTCTCTTCTCTATATACACAACATCACTGGGACTCATCATTTAGGCACATGGTTTCTCTTACCACTGCTACGCCAATGACACACAGCTCTACTTGTCTTTCCAGCCCAACGACACCACAGTGACTGCTCGAATCTCTGCCTGTTTGGCAGACATCTCGGCCTGAATGAAGAAACACCACCTACAAATTAACCCAGCCAAGACCGAACTCCTTGTTTTTCCAGCCAACCCTGCTGTTGAACACATCACCATGCAGCTGGGTTCAACTACAGTAACGCCTTCCAAAACGGTCAGAAATCTAGGGGTAACCATCGATAACCAGATTTACACTCCACAATATCAGGAAGATAAGACCCTTCCTCTCCGAACATGCCACGCAACTTCTTGTTTAGTCACTTGTTAACTAGACTGGACTACTGTAACGCTCTCATTGCAGGCCTCCCTGCATGCACAGTTAGACCCCTGCAAATGATCCAGAATGCAGCAGCACGTCTGGTCTTTAATGAATCAAAGAGAGCGCATGTTACACCACTCCTTGTCTCTCTTCACTGGCTGCCGGTTGCCGCACGTATCAAATTCAAGGCTCTGATGCTGGCATTCAGAACAATCACTGGGTCTGCTCCAGCATACCTAAAATCATTTTTGCAGAGCTACATTCCCACCAGAAGCCTGCGGTCGATTAAGGAACATTGCCTTTTTGTACCAACACAAAGAGGCACCAAAACACTTTCCCGGACTTTCGGCTTCATCGTACCATGTTGGTGGATTGACCTTCCCAACTTCATCCGTGACTCACTTTCTGTCTTCAAAAAATGACTAAAAACACATCTTTTCCATGAGCACTTAACCAGTCACTAAAAACTTGTTACACTTTAATCTGTCTTGAATACTTTTCTGATGCTAATGAAACTTGTAATATGACACTTTTCATACCACTGTATCCTTAAGATGATTTGCTTATAATGTATTCCTCTTTTGTAAGTCGCTTTGGATAAAAGCATCTGCCAAATGAATAAATATAAATGTACATTTTTGCATTTGTTTCGATGGTTTGTAACAGCTCGCCGGGGCGAACTTTTAGGAAAACTTCTTACCGGCTGCTATACACCTTACTGCCACTGGTCCACATCATCAGTAGGTGTGACCTAAAGCTTCACCTACTTTGAGGCCACTTGTCCACATCATTGGTAGGTGTGACCTGAAGCTCCACCTACTTTGAGGCCACTGGTCCATGTCATCGGTAGGTGTAACCTGAAGCTCCACCTACTTTAAGGCCGACAGCTAATTCTGTTTACGTTGTTCAGTCAGTCAAGATCGGTCAACATGAACACACCAGTGTGCAATGTTATTAGCGAGCTAGCAAACTGCAAACTTATCTACATCTGTATGAGCTAAACAGGTCATGCCACTGGTTGAGCTAATGTGGATTCCAGTCCAGTTGAGCTGCTCAAACCAAGGGGTCAGGATTGGGCTGGTAAGCTTTGGAAGTTAGCCAGTGCTGGTAGATGCCTTAACTAGATCATTATGCGTCAAAAACCTGATTCTCGAGAAAATTGACGAAACTACTTTGTTGCTAATATTATGTCCAGAACTGATTACCCAGACCGCTTTAGCTCAAACAAACAGATTGCAATTCTGTTTGGTGCCGCTAGTGGTGCAGAAATGTCATATTTCACCATAGTCATACATACTATTACTCATACATAAAAGCCTGAACTGCAGTAGTGACACTCCATTCCAGTCAAATCAACGAGTATGATGAACCCATTAGTGGTAACTGTACTATGATTGGTTCAGAGTGCCGGTGGTAAGACTTAAGCTCATGTGCTTCTGGATGGCGTTCTGCTCTAATCCTGGGTCATTTCTACAGTAGGCCTTCTTTTATTCTGTAATCCTCTAACCTTAAATCTGTTTAAACCTTCTCCCTAACACACATGCTCATACACTCACAACTACACATACAAATATGCCTACACAGAAATAGACCTGTCCTAACCCATGAAAAGGTAGCCGCTGTAACAGCTTCTATTTAAGTGAGATTGTCCTTCATCTAGGTTTTGTATCACCCCTACTCTTCAATGTCTCTTTACATTCTGTTCATCTCTACATCACCCTGAGGCAGCCACGAGCAGGAGGGAGTGTGTATCTCCAGAGCTTTTTGTCTGCCTGTGAAACATGATGGACATAAACGACTTCCACTGATCACCACCTGCCCTCTTCGTTTGTGGGATGGGTGCTGCTGGGGATTTCAGTTACGCTCACCTGAACACCTGTGCAGACGGCATGTGTACCACAGATCGGAGGCTTCGTCCCTTAACACCATTTCAGTATTTACAATCAGAGCTCTGAGTTCGTCCCTTTCCTCCTGAGGTATCAGAAGATCCAGCAAGTTTTTGAGGAAACTTCTTTTCTTTCTTTCTTTCTTTCTTTCTTTCTTTCTTTCTTTCTTTCTCTCTCGCCTTTCTCACCTTTCTTTCTCACCTTTCTCGCCTTTCTGTCTTTCTTTCTCGCCTCTCTTTTTCACCTTTCTTTCTTTCTTTCTTTCTCGCCTTTCTAGTGGGCAGGTAAAATTGGCCCTGTAAAATTCCTGGATGCCCTATCAATAACCGGAAAAAAGTGCTGCTGGTCTTCAAGCAATAAAACATATTTTTTATGACTGTTTACTGGCTTGTTTCAAATGGAAATTACAGCAAAACAGCATATTATTCGGTCAGACAATAACACCAATAGTTATATTATTATAGTTATAAAATATTATTTATTTAATCTGTCCCTGGGGTTATGGTAGAACACATAATGAAAAAGGTTCAAATTCCCTGACATTTTGCATCTCAGAATGGAGTTACATTTTTCCATTTTAGATGGCCAAAAACCGGGACGATCTCAGAAAATCCTGGACAGCTGACAACCCTAGCGGGGCTACCTGGTGCAACACCGCAAGTGATTGACAAAATATTCTGTCGCTCGTCACTTGTTGCGGTTGTGGCTGGTTAGGAAAAAAACTCAGATTAACATGGAAGAGATACCACGTTCTTTCTTTCTTTTTTTACATTATTAGTTTAATACTGTTGACTTGCTATCTTCCCATAACAGGGTGGACATGTTATGCTTGACCACACATGACTAACACCACAAAATAAAGGAAAACATAAATTAAAGAAAAGAGTTACAAACTTCAAAAATAACTCAAAATAATTTTGCAGAGTGGCTGATGTCCACCTGTGTGTGATGTCAATTCATAACATATATCTTCAATGAAAGGTTATTGTATCATGACATAACAGGGTGCGCAATAAATCAAGGGACACACAAAAACCTTCACTATCAGTGTTCAAATTACACATTTACCACAAATGAATAAATGTTAGTGAGAGAATGTAATATTGAACTTTTAATTTGTTTGGGGAAAAAAACAGCAATCCAATGATTTAGCACTTATTTTTGTCAAAGATGTTTGACGTGCAGTTTTGGGGACATGAGGAAATGACAGTGCAATAGTTGAATGGGATTTCAATTATTTAAAATGTATCTTTTAAGCCCACAGAAGTGTGTAACATTATAAATAGTGTTATTTCTTTTTAACAAGCCTATCAAAATTGTAATTGGGTGAAATTAAACAATATAAATACCACATACACTTGTACTGGGGACTTAAATGTCATCGAATTGTAGGAATGATCCATTTATACAGGCTCTCCTGCGGGAGACGCTGCTTTACATTGAAAAACAACATGGATGGACGTAAAAAGCATTCAGTGCGAATGTCCCTTACTAAACTTAAAATGAAAAACGCTTTAATACAATGACCAGGAACACGAGAGAAAGGGAGATAAAAGCCTTAACATGAAAATAGTGTATTTCTCCTTGGATTAGTGTCATTGTTTTGGCAGTAAATAGTGTTTATCACAAAGAAACTGCAAGAAAATCACGTTAAGCATTTTAACTAAACCTGTAACACTATACTTTTATTTTGTAGTAAAAGTGTTGCAGTTTTTCTCACCTCTCTCTCTTCCAGAACAAGCAATGACATATGCAGTAAAATGTAATTCCATGTCATGAATAGGTGCGTTTACTGGTGTTTTAAAATCCCAATGGTGGGAAACATTTAACATGCACTTGAATGCTATATTTGTGACAAAATTCTGCTTCTGACATAAAACACGACAGAAGACGTCCACTGATTGTCACTGATCTTTCCCCCAGCCGTTTCTGTCAGGTGTAGCGTCCATGTAAAGCAAGAGCCGATATCTCAAATCAAATGAAAAGTATGTTTCAGGTCCATTTCTCTCGATTTGTGAAACATTCTCAGCAGTTTGGGAGTGTGACGCTAAAATAGGGGACAAACGGCATCACGTGTGGATTTCATATGGAACACAATTTTTTTCCATATATTACTGGACGATTCCTTATTTTACAGGATGTTTGGCAACATATATTTTGCTTATTAATTTTACCTGATACCGCTTCAATGTGAGGGTGACTTTCTCTTTGTGTCCACTTACTGTAATGAATTCCCTCAGTCAATGACAGGCGGCAGTGACAGCAGTTATCAGGGGTGGGGAATGGTAGAATTCAAGTGATAAAAGGCACCAATTACAACATTGCGTATGGCCCCGACTACACCACTGGTTCCTAACATATCTTGATGTGTCACCTGAACATCTGTGCATATGGTGCGTGTATTGCAGATTGGAGGGTGTTCAAACAAGAATTGCTTTACTTATTAAACTTAAACATTACAGCACTGAACTAAACTGAAATTTATACTACAACAGTTGTTGGAGACTTCACGTTTACTATAACGCTTTAGCTATAACCAGGACACATGAAAACTTCACTGTCATCCGTACTCACCTCAGTTCGGAGGAAGCTGTTATAGGATATTTGGATATTATCATATGTATTTAACCGCAATATGTTTTATTACACTTACATTAGTTATAATAATTCTAATATAATATATGTTTATAACATATTCGTAACACGCAAATGGTTGCGATAATTTGTTACATTACACTATTATATAGATATTTTTGAGCACCTAACCCCACCCCAACCCCTAAATCTAACCACTTCTCAATAATGTAAAAAACATAACAGGCAGATAAAAATACAGTCACAATCATTTATTTCAAAATTAAATACACACAATAAAGGCATTTCAAACAACTCATGTATCAAATTGTCTAAAGCCATACGATAGCTTTGTGTCAGGAACGGAGTGAAACTTAAGGTTTTAATTGCAGAAAATATCTGCCATGAGGCAGTTACAAAGCTGTATATGGCTTAGGAAGACACTGAATATTACACACGACTACAGTAGAATGCATAACATTTATAATTATTTTAATGGTGCTTTTTAATTTTAAAGTTAATGATGACAGAATTTTCATTTATATAATTTTAAATTTTTGCCTTGGGCACAGTAATGGAATCTTCTAAAACAAGTTGAATATGGCACCAGAGTGATGCTTAACATATGGACCAAGTCTAACATGTTGGTGGCGCAGGCAAAATCGCTATAGTGACGTTTCGTGATGAGAGTGTGTTGCTATAACAGTCCCTTTGCACCATTTTCAAATTCACAATCAGAACACCTTCCTGCTGTCCTGAAGTGACAGAAGACCCAGCAAGAGAAAACTGAAAGTAATAAAGATGAAAGGCATGGTTTTTCTTTCTGTGCTTTTCCCTCTTTCTTTTCTCTTCCCTCTGTCCTCAATCTTCCCTCCATTTTGGCAAACTTGTCGCCACTTCAAACGGTCAATCTGCGGCTACTTTAGATCACTAAAGACAAATGTCAAAACACTTGATATGAAAAAGTGAGTCTCTCTTGAGCCTGTAATGCATTATTAATTCAACTTCCTGCACATGGGGGAGTTTGTTTCATTTGGGGAAAGAGAAATGATGAGGTTGGTGAAGGTCACCGTGTATCGGTTTGCATGTTTTGGCAAATGACTTAACCTGCCAAACTTTGACCTCTTGACTTTGTTATAATAAGCGCTGAAGTCTTGCTCTGCAAGATGGTAATCTACATTTCGCAAACTACACTGAACAATTACAGGCTAGAAAAAAAATAAGTGCGTGAGTGCAATTACATCCACAAATTGGATTTTAAAGGGGAAAAATATGGGGCTGGCTAATGGACCATTGCAAGCAGCTGGAGAAAATGCACAGAGAGAGAGGGAGAGAGAGACATCAGTGTTCTACTGAACAAGAGAAAGAATTTAGATGTAAGGCTGAACAAAAGCTCATGCATGTTTCATCATTCCACATTAGCAATTAGTGACAGATTACAGCGCTCGGCCTCGAACCGCAGACCCATTAGCTGGCTTGGTTTGTGGTGGACCAGGCTATAGTCTCGTACAAAACAACATCTCCTTAAAAAGGAGCATATTGCAGCTGTAACCATGAGGATTAAGTTTAAGTCTGGTTCTGGGTGTTAATGATTGAAGAATTTTCAGGTATTAAAATCATACTCAACATATGCATTTTATAAATCCACTTTATGAGCTTGTTTTTGAGCCTGTCAGCTGTTATCATGAGGGGATTTTTAGTCTTTCTTTCTTTCTATTAAATAGCTTTATTGGCATGGTACGATTTAAAATGAAATAAAATGGAATAATAAAATTAAATATAATAAATGATACATCCTCCCTCAGATTTTTTCCCCAAGTGGATGCAACTTCCAAAAAAAATTAAAAATAATACTAATAATTATGATAATTACATTGCAAATTTATTGTAGGTAAAATGTGTTTGCCTGAAATGCTGTGGCAGAAATCAACCATTCACTAGATTTGGTCTATCTAATCGATTCAAACCTTCTGCAGATATTTTTATTTTAAACTGAATATTGTCATCATCTAAAAACTTGTATGACTTTTTTTCCTCCCCCCAAAAAAATTCAATAGGGTATTATTAAAATGTCAAAACTGCTCTTTTGCTAAATGTCAAATCTGCAACAAAAATGTTGATCGCTCGTTGTACAATTTTGCTTGGTTTACTTAAAGGAATAGTTCATCCAAAAATGAAAATTTGCTTATAATTTACTCATCCTCGGGCCAACCAAGATGTATCTGAGTTTCTTTCTTCATCAAAACAGAATTTAAGACTTTTAGGATTTCATTTCAGGCCTCCTCCTCTAAACAATGGAAGTGAACGTACTCCATTTCTTGATGGTCCAAAATGCATATTTTGTACAACTCCAGCTGACAAATAAAGTTCTTCTGAAAGCAAACTATTTATTATTTTAAGAAACAAAACAATACTTATATACTTTTTAACTACAAATGTTCGCTTCCGTACATCACTGTGACGTGCGCTCATGAGACGGATGAGGTAAGCTCGTTGGTAAGGTCACGCGTCAGGAGGAGGAGGAGGAGTCAGGAAGCGCGTCATTGTTTACATTGGTTTTATTATTATTATTATTTGGAAATGATTTATTTTATTTTATTTTATATTGTTTTGAAATTGTTTTGGACTATTTTGGTTTGTGAATGGCGCTTGGTCTGTGGTCTGTGCAAGTTTTTCTTGTAAACAATGACGCGCTTCCTGCCTCCTCCTCTACGTGACGCGTGACCGTACCAACGAGCTTACGTCATCCCTCTCATGCGTGCGCGTCACAGAGATGTACAGAAGCGAACATTTTTAGTTAAAAAGTATATAAGTATTGTTTTGTTTCTTAAAATAATCAATCGTTTGCGTTCAGATGAACTTTATTTGTCGATTGGAGTCATGTGGATTATTTTGATGCACCCTAAATATGCATTTTGGACCGTCAAAAAATGGAGTACATTCACTTGTGTTGTTTAAAGGAGGAGGCCTCAAATTAAATCCTAAAAGTCTTAAATTCTGTTTTGATGAAGAAAACAACTCTTGAAGACACATCTTGGATGGCCTGAGGGTGAGTAAATTATCAGCAAATTTTCATTTTTGGGTGAACTAGTCCTTTAAAAAAAAAAAAATACAGCTTTATATTAGTCTATTACGGTATTATGCATTTTTGGCTATTAGGTTGAGATCTGAACACAGGTCATATTGCACACTAAACCACTACACCAGCACATCTTAAAATTATGCTTAGAACTAAGTTGTTCTTTGGAATATATAAACTCACCAAGGGCACAAAGTGAGTTGGGACTACACTGGGACCTGATTTGGATTTTGCAAAAAAGCTAATTGGAAGATTTCTATTACCCTTCCACTTTCCCACTGTGTTTCCTCCAATGTTTGTGTACTGGGGAGGCCATTACAAATGAACCAAAATATCACTATGCAGATTATTCTCTTTATTCACACCAGTAGACCGGCAGTATTTGTAAAGAAAACCTAATTATGACAAAATTGGTTCTTGTCCTTTGTGTTATTGCGTGCTGATAAACGTCTGTCCTCAGTGTATTGTTCTCAGGGGTGACCTTGGTTAATTACAGTTCTTAAGATGTGTGCATGTGGCCTGTGGTTTGGCTCTCAGGGAGACAAAATCTTCCTCCACTCCTGTCCGAGCCACCCGCAGCCTCCATTGGTGACCCGGTGGTATGATATAATTATGTGTCCCATGACTTTTATAGCATGGTCAGCTTGCCCTTTTCAAAAAACATAACATAATACTCCCCAAATATAATCAGATGGAAAGGTAATTGGATTATTGCAAAAGAGGAACAGGCAATTAGGGCATCTCTGGAGGACATTTCAGGTTTTTTGCCCCAGCCTGTGCTTTGTGATTGAGGGTCATGGTCTGAAGTGTAATGTGTTTGTAGAGCATTCAACTCCCATGGGCGTACAATGGATGTTTAAAATGCATGTTTTCTGCATTTCCATTTTCCAGTTGACCTTTTATGAGATATTTTTTTATTACATCAAACCATTAATGTGACAACAAAGAGCTATTCATCTCAACAAATCCTGAAACTGTTATTGGGTTGTTGGGTATTTCCCAGTAGATGCTCATAAATGCTTGTTCTGCTTGTTCTGCCTTCTCTAAACTGAGCTCATTAACCAGAGAGCCAAAGAGAAATCTCCATGCTTGTAGTTGTGCTCCCTCCAAGAGCGTCCATTAGAATGGAAATCAGTTTATTTCCCTTCCCTCTTATATCCGCAGGTTTTTATATATTACTGCAATGACAGTTATCAGGACTTTGACTTGAGCCTGATTGTTCTGCGGGATTTTTACGCCACATCTGCAGTAACATCTAATCTAAACCTGCTTTTACAATGAACCGCTGTTGTTGCTGTTCCAGCCATTATGCAATCATTTAGTGCTCAGCATATACATTATGTACACTGCTCACAATGATCAGTGAATGATCCAAAATTTCAAGCAGGAACACATGGTATCCGAAAACAATAGTGGAACACTTCATATTATATGATTTTAATAGACGTGCTCTTGCAGTTCAGTAAAATAAAATAAAATAAAATCACTTTTATTGTCACACAACCATATGCACAAGTGCAACAGTGGGTGAAAGTCTTGGGTGCAGTTCCGAGCAACATAGCAGTCATGACAGTGATGAAACATATACCAATTTACAATAAACATCACAATTTACACATCAAAAATACACATAATTACACAACACAATAATAATATACAATGTACAGTATACAATACACACAATATAGAACACACATTCACATAATATAGAATACACATACAATAAAAATAGTATATAAATGATATATAAAATATACAGTAGGTTGTATTGTACTGTATTGACATTCAGGCTGTTGGTTGATAATCAGTTGCCAGTGTGTTGTTAAGAGAGAATATAATTTATGACAGTCCGGTGTGAGATAATAAGATTAAGAAAGTGCAATGCTGATGTATGTTGATCGTGAGAGATCAAGAGTTCAAAAGTCTGATTGCTTGGGGGAACCTGTCATGAAGTCGGCTGGTGCGGGTCCTGATGCTGCGATACAGCCTGCCTGATGGTAGCAGTGAGAGCAGCCCATGGCTCGGGTGGCTGGAGTCTCTGATGGTCCTCCAAGCTTTTTTCACACACTGCCTGGTATATATGTCCTGGAGGGAGGGAAGCTCACCTCCGATGATGTGTCTGGCAGTTCGCACCACACTTAGCAGGGCTTTGCGGTTGTGGGCGGTGCTATTGCCGTACCAGGCAGTGATGCAACCAGTCAGGATGCTCTCTACAGTGCTGGTGTAGAACCGTGTGAGGATGTGGTGGTTCATTCAAAACTTCCTCAGCCATCTCAGGAAGAAGAGGCGCTGATGAGCCTTCTTCACAATGGCCTCAGTGTGGATGGATCATGTGAGTTCCTCTGTGATGTGGACACTGAGGAACTTGAAGCTGCTGACTCTCTCCATTGGTGCTCCATTGCTGGTAATAGGGCTGTGTTCTCTGTCTTTTCTCCTGAAGTCCACCACAAGCTCCTTGGCCTTGCTGACATTGAGGGAGAGGTTGTGCTCCTGACACCAGCGTGTCAGAGTGTGCACCTCCTCTCTGTAGGCTGTTTCATCATTGTCAGTGATCAGACCTACCACCGTCGTATCATCAGCAAAATTAATGATGGCATTGGAGCTGTGTGTGTCATGTGTGTACAGGGAATACTGAGAACACAGCCCTAAGGGGCTCCAGTGTTGAGGGTCAGTGATGAGGAGATTTTGCTGCCCATTTCTAACCACCTGACATCTGCTTGACAGGAAGTGCAGGATCCAGCTGCACAGTGAGCTGTTTAAGCCCAGAGCCCAGAGTTTCTCATAAAGCTTGGAGGGCACTATGGTGCTGAATGCTGAGCTGTAGTCTACAAACAGCATTCTCACATAAGTGTTCCTTTTTTCCAGGTGGGAGAGAGCAGTGTGTAGTGTAGATGCAATGGCATCATCAGTGGAGCGGTTGTTGCGGTATGCAAACTGCAATGGGTTCAGTGAGGCAGGCAGCACAGAGCAGATGTAATCTCTGATTAACCTCTCAAAGCATTTGCTGATGATGGGGGTCAGAGCAACAGGACGCCAGTCATTTATGCAAGTGATTTTGGATTGCTTTGGTACAGGCACAATGGTGGACGTTTTGAAGCATGTGGGGACTACAGACAAGGAGAGGGAAAGGTTGAAAATGCTCTGATCATGCGGCCCGGAATGCCGTCTGGACCCACGGCTTTACGGATATTCATCCTTCGGAAGGATCGGGTTACATCTGCTACAGAGAGCGAACTAACCTCTGTAGCTTCGGCCACGAGAGCTCTCTCCATGAGGGCAGTGTTATTTCCCTCGAAACGAGCATAAAAAGTATTTAGCTCATCCGGGAGAAAGGCAGCGGTGTTCACAGCAGAGTTTTTATTCCCTTTGTAGTGCGTGATGATATTAATTCCCTGCCACATGTTTCTGGAGTTGATGGTGTTGAACTGTCCTTCAATCTTGTCCCTGTACTGGCGTTTTGCTGCTCTGATAGTTTTGCGGAGGGCATAACTGGCTTGTTTATTCTCCTCCACATTCCCGGAATTAAAAGCTGAGGTCCGTGCATTAAGTGCAGCGCGAATATCACTATTAACCCATGGTTTCTGGTTAGGGTAGATCCATATTGTTTTGGTCGGAACAACATCCTCTACGCACTTTCTGATGAAACACGTTATGCTATCAGCATAAAACTCGATGTCGTCATCAGAGGCGGACCGGAACATCTCCCAGTCTGCGTGATCAAAACAGTCTTGTAGCGTTGAATCTGATTGGTCTGACCAGCACTGGATCATTCTGAGGGTGGGTGCTTCCTGAATGCGGCCTCAGGGTGCGTGGTTTCTTGCTCACTTATACTCCCATACAGTTCCTTGAGTGCCCGGTCTGTGTCGGCTTGTGGCAGGATGTACACAGCAGTGATAATGACCGCTGTGAATTCCCTCATTAGCCAGAATGGTTGACACAGAAGCTTGAGAAATTCCAGATCAGGAGAGCAGAAAGACTTGATAGAATGTACGTTCCTCTGATCACACCAGGATTTGTTGATAATAAAACATACACCACCACCTCTGCTTTTACCTGAGAGGTCTTTCGCTCTGTCCGCTTGGTGCACAGAGAACCCCGCGGTTCGATGGCTGAATCTGGAATCTCCGCAGACATCCAAGTTTCTGTAAGGCAGATAATGCAGCAGTCCCTCATCTCTCGTTGGAAAGAGATCTGCGCTCTCAGCTCGCAGAGCTTGTTGTCCAGAGACTGAACATTTGCCAGTAGAATACTGGGTAGTGGGGGTCGATTTGCGCGACGTCGTACTCTGATGAGAACTCTGGCTCTATTTCCCCTTTTCCTTCTGCATTTCTGTGGCCGGGAAGCCCAGGCAAAGGGCTCCACTGGTGTGTTTGTAAACAGCGGGTTGGCATTGAGGAATTGGAAGTCTGGTTTTTGGTGTGCAATTGCAGAACCAATGTCCAAAAGTGTTTGTCTATCGTATACAATAAGGCAGACAACATCCAAGACAAAAAACATAAGAACTGTAAACAAAACAAACAAAAAACTGCAATGTTGTGTCGGAGCTCGCAACGCAGCAGCCATACTCGATGCCATCTTGAGTCCAATGGCATCCAATGGCCTCATAAAATGGATATGAGAAGGCATATAAAAGTTTATTTATAATTGATTAGTCAAACTGTTAGGTGTACTGCAATTTTAAAGGATGACCATGGTGAGAGATTTTCTCGGTATATCTCTTTTCAAAACTATCATATTAATAGTGGAGTATTAGCAAAGAGAGTGCTGATGGAAGAGAAGACTCTTATCATCGACTATATGAACTACTATGGTTCTGTTTGGGGAAACATGCAGCAGCATAGGTTATCCCCTCCCTCCATTTCCACTAATTAAGAGCTTGCCTTGGTTTAATTAACAATGATTAATTCCTCTAACTGCTGTACATTGTTTGTATAGGTGAATGACAAATGCATTTATGTTACATCAGCTAACTATTTCCAATGGACAACTTCAGAGAGAGAGAGAGAGAGAGAGAGAGAGAGAGAGAGCAGTACTAATAAATAAGCAAATATTTAAGATAAAAAGAACCCTTGCTCGTTTTATTTTGCCTTTTAACAAAACGGTTTCAGTGAAATTGTTTTTTTGTTTTTTTGGTGCAAAACCTGATGATCCATGTAATCCAAGCATGCTTTGAGTATGTTTTAACCCTTGCGTTGTGTTCGTTTTGTGCTAACACCTTTGACCGACCCACTAAGATCGTTAATAAATCTCTTATATTGCATATATTATCCCAAGATACTGCATTTAATCTTTTTGTCAACTTCTTTAGTTAATATGACAGTAAATTATTTTGAATTTTTTTATTATTATTATTTATTTTTTTATTGATAGAAGGATTAATTGAGTTTATGGGGGGACTACCTGCAGAAATATAATAATAATAATATGTAATAAATGAATAACAACTTGCTTGATCTAAACATAATAGTTGTCATTTTAAAGCGTAGAATCTGGACTTTACAATGCATATAGCTGATCCTGCCAATTCTTGTATAATGCTCTGTTCTCAAATTTGTTCATTTGTTATCACAACAATTATATTCAAAGTTGGTAAAAAAAACTTAAAAAAGATTAGATGAGCCATGTGTTATGTAGCTTTGGAAAGGTCTCAATTATTAAAATACAATGAGTAATAATTTTTCACTTGGAGGCCAAACTGCAGTGTGTATTATTGTATGAAATTCCCACTGACACACATAAATATAATTAACTGGAGTATGTCTTTTGTCTATTTTATTCTTATTACTTCCTGAAACAAACAGCTAACATGTTGAATGGCACAAATGTGCTTATATTGAATTAATGAGCTAGAAATAGTGCATAATCTTAAAAATGTCTTCATTGTACATCAAAATGTTCCTTTGTTTAAACATTTTCAAAATCTTTAAACTTTTTTTACTTCCAGGATTTTAAAAATTGGACTTTCTGAGACTTTTAGACCCCACTACAATGTTTGCTATTGTTATTAATGAAACCATCCATTTCAGCCAACATTAACACTAGCTTTCACACCTTTATAAAAAGGTTTACCTTTAAGAGCTAAAAATACACACATGCACCTGCTTATTTTCTTTCTCAGTATCTCAGTGTAAATACAAAGAATACTGGATCTGACTGAACAGACTGTGATGAAACCCTTAAAATGTGTGAATAATTGTTAAAGTGTTAACATGTTCAGTGAAAGATGTTAACAGAAGAGAAACAGTTCACTCTCCCTGCAGCCTTATGAGTCCTCACACTTAACCAGAGTCTTAGTGGTGTAGTCGGGGCCATATATGCACGTATATGCTGTATGCTTACTTTTTTCCAAGGGCTGTTTGCATATATCGACTTCTAAGGATAAATATTTGCGTATACTCACAGTATACCCACTTGTTTTGCTGCATCAGAAGTCCATAATCTACTGTCATGTTAGCTTCCGTTTAACTTTATCCCATGCTGTTTTGTGAAACTGGTCATTCTTTGTTGAAATTGGTGCACGTGAATTCTACCATTCCCCGCCCCTGACAACAGCTGTCATCAGCGTCATCGACTGAGGAAATTCATGGCAGTGAGTGGAGAGACACTCTCATGCTAAGGCAGTATCAGGTAAAATGAATAAAAGGAAAATATATGTTGCCAACCATCCCATATAATAAAGAATCGTTCCATATTTAAAGGAAAAACTGCGTTCCGTATGAAATCCATATACGGGACGCTGTTTGTCTTGTATTTTAGCATCACACACCAAAACTGCTGAGAATATTTCCAAAATTGAAAGAAATGGACCTGATACACGTGAGTTGTGTGAGATATCAGCTGTTGCTTAAAGGATGCTACACTGGACAGAAGTGGCTGGGGGAAAGATCAGTGACAATAAGTGCACGTTTTCTGTCGTGTTTTTTGTCAGAAGCAGGAGAATTTTGTCAAAAATATAGCATTTGAGTGCATGTTAACTGTTTCCTACCATTGTAATTTTAAAACGCCAGCAAACGCACCAATACATGACATGGCATTACATTTTATTGCATATGTCAGTGCTCGTTCTGGAAGAGAGACTCAGCTAAACAATAGTGAGAAAAACTGCAGCACTTTTTATACAAAAGTATACAACAGTACAGTAGTACGGTTTTAGTTGAAATGCTTAACATCCCTTGTGATAAACACTATATAATGTGTGACACAACGCCCTCCTCCCCTGAAGTCAGCAACGTCCCGTCTTTTGGATCAGCCGCCCGTCTTAGGCTCCCGACGGGAGTGTGCAGGAGAGAAAGGAGAGGCGCAGTGACTGCTCCCCATTTGGGAGCGTGTGATGAGGCGCACCTGAATTTAAAGGAATAGTTCACCCAAAAATGAAAATTCTCTCATTATTCACAACCCTGATTCCATCCCAGTCTTTCTTCAACAAAACACAAATGAAGATTTTTTGAAAGAGATAGAGCTCTGTCAGGTACTTATAATGGAAGTACACAGGTGCCAGCACTTTGACTGTCCAAAAGTCACATTTAGGCATCATAAAAGTAATCCATACGATTCCAGTCGTTCAGTGAATGTTTTCTGAAGCGAATTGATAGGTTTATGTAAGAAACAAGTCGATAATTAAAACATAAGAAACAAGTCGATAATTAAAACTTTAAATCGGCGCTTCCACCCAGGGCTGTGATGCTGTTTGAAATGGCCGAACTCTCACATGGCATTTGTTCTTCTGTTGTAAATAAGCACCGCTTCTGAATTCTCGCGTGAACTCGCCAACGCGCTTACGTCACGCTTCACGTCAGCTGCTGGCAGGAAGCGCTTTTTAAAAGTTAATGACATTTTAATTATCGATTTATTTTTTACACAAATGTATCGATATGCTTCAAAAGACATTCATTGATCGACTGGAGTCGTATGGATCATTTTTATGCTGCCTAAATGTGATTTTTGGATCGGCAAAGTGCTGGCACCCGTGCACTTCCCTTATAAGGGCCTGACAGAGCTCTATCTTCTTCTAAAAATCTTCATTTGTATTCTGCTGAAGAAAGACACTCATACACATCTGGGATGGCATCAGGGTAAGTGAATAATGAGAACATTTTCATTTTTGGGTGAACTATTCCTTGAATGGAGCCTCATCACCTCTGCCTTTGAAAAAAAATCTAGTGCGCATCTCTTGGTGAGACTTCAAGCTGGCGTCCACGCATGTCCAGAACCTCATTTCCCAAAAGCATCATAAGCCTAAGTAGATCGTATAATCCATCTTACAATTCATCTTAGTTTTGCGGCCCATTTCCCAAAAGCATCGTAACTTAAGTAGTACTTGAAAAGGCTCATAGGTTAACGAGTGCTCTGGAGTAATTGTACAGTGCTAAGAGCATCGTATGGACACAGAATAATGGAGGACACCTGCAGGACAATCGCGAAATTACACCTAATACAATTTAAATACTTATAGCTACGCTTTATGCACATTTAACATGCATATGTTTCATTTTCATTTTTTTTAACCGACAAGGCTAATAACAATAATAATAATAATAATAATAATAATAATAATAATAATAATAATAAAAGCAGAAAATGGTTAGTCAATATTGGATGAACAGAAAAATTAATAAGTAAACAAAGTTATTTTTGGACTAGTTAGTAACAACAAAGTGGTGGCATGATTGTTGCAGAGAACTGTAAAATTTAAAATCAGAGAGAGAAGGAAAAAAGTCCATATACGTATTGGCTCCTCATCCTCGTCTCCTCATCCTTTCTGACACACAAGGGAGCTCTTGCCCGCACCACGCGTTGTGAAGTGCCGCACATGTTGATTAGCATTGCTGTTACTGTTATCACTTTTGGGAGTAAAGAGCAGTCCTCCCTTTGATTGGTGAATGTCCCTACTGCACAGCTTCACACTGTGACAAAGGATAAAAGTTGGGAAAGGAACTAGGCGAGAACTGGCTTGACAATATAAATAATAGTTTTAATAATAAACTTAAACAAAAAGACACAAACATAAACACATGCAGGGCAGCTGTCCGTAACTCTCTCTCTCTCGAGAACTGCTGCCTCCAGTTGCTTTTATCCCACTCAAGGGCTTGATTAGCCTGATTAGGGGCAGGGTGTGCCCTCCTCCCTGCCACACACACGTTTTGTTATATTGTGCTCCGCAATAACACGGTGAACCTCATTATATTCAGTTAATACTTGTCATTGGCAGGACCATACACAGGGCCTCCACTGTCTTGTCTGATCCTGGAAGCTTTAATCTTGACCCACAGAGCAATTTTTGAAAACGAAATATATGATTGTGTAAAAGAAATATGTAATTCTGCAAAAAACGATTGCAAAACAAAATGCAATTATGTGGTGAATTAAGCTGTACATTTTAGAAAATATTTTCAATATTTCCAGTGAGGTAAATTACAAATGTTTTTAAAGGTACGCACAGATATAACGAAGTTGCAATGACGAGCAGCACTATACGGTCACATTTCAGCACTTCAAGTTTATGAACAGTGTCTCTCTTAAGTAGCACTTAAAGCGCATCCTCGCACATTCATGTTAAGTGCAGTTTTGGGAAACGCACATAAAAAATAACGAACGTTCGTAAAGTCTCTTGTAGAAACGCTCTTAACCGCTAAGATTAATCGTTATTGGAAAACGAGGCTCAGGAACTTAGCATAAAAGAGCATAATGCGGCGGTCCATAGACATGCTATGGGCGGTACACTGGCGAGGAGATAAGGGGAATTTTTTTTTTAATAGTTGTCCGTGGAGGAGATGCTTCAGTGTGCTGAAAAAAAAAATAAAAAATACAACTCATCACTTAATGAATTGACATGGACAATTTTGCTACAGGTGGATGTTAGCTTACGGCTCTCCCCATTAATTTTTATGGTATCCGCAAACAGTGACTTACTGTTGTTACACGCTAGTTGACCATTACGCTCTCTCCTATGGTAAAAACGCAGAGGCTGTTATCTCAGTATAAAAGATCTCTGGGGCCAATTGTGTTCAAGGAACAGTGCAGTACCAAAACTCCTCTGTTAAGCTCCCTTACCTCCCTCTCAACACTCTCTACTCTCTCTCTCTTAATTCTTTCCCTTTTTATTACTCCCATTCTCTCCTTCACTGTGCCTCTGCACAGATGGTCCTCATTAATAAAGCAAGCCAGACTTTCACCCTCTTTTGAGTGTGTGTGTTTCTGAGAGGGAGAAAAGATAGGATTCAATGAGCAGCAGATTGGCTCACTTCTGTCAATTATGCTAAAATATTATTAAGCTCAGGAAATTAATGTGGTAAACAGGATGCGATGTAACAGCTTACTGCTGGGGCTTGAGCTCTGATGGTGAGGACACATAAAAATAAGCCGGTGGAAATGCTTTAATTTATTTAATTTTGAGTATATACTGAGAAGCATGAGAGAGAAAGAATTTGTTCTTTTTCAGAATGTTCACAGAAAAAGAATGTGAAAAATGCTCAAGTACAAAAATTTTAATTGGTTAACTTTAAGTTACCTTACCATTTACGGTGAGAAATTATACTATATTTAACAGGAGAATACATGTAAGTTTAGTGTAAATTTAAAAGGTATAAATAATCTTATAATTCTCATTAACAGGTAACAAGATAAATTAACTTATACAGTAAAATATTGTTGAAAGTGTTTTGTTTATAATAAATAGGAAAAGTCACCCCATAATTTAATGTGAAAAACAATAAAAGGACATTTCCAAAAGTGCTAGTAACACATCACATTTGATTTTTATTTCAATAGTTAAGTTCCTTCTTATTTGTGTTATCAGTTATGCAGGGTTGGGGAGTAACGAAATACATGTTACGGGATTACGTATTTAAAATACAAAATATAAATAATTGTATTCCACTACAGTTACAAATTAAATCATTGGTATTTAGAATATAGTTACATTTAAAAAGTATTTTGATTACTGAAGAGATTACTTTGCATTTTATTGTCATTTGTTTCATTTAATATTTAATCCTTCCAGATGGAAAAATATATACATATAAATGATGCGATCCAAAGTGTATTTGAACAGCAGTGAAACTTTCTTATGAAGTGTTGCATTCATACGAGCAGACAAGTAAGTTTGAAGTTTGGAGAAATAGAAATAAACCTTGTGAAAATTATCAGCTTTACGTTAAACTAAAATGCTATTTTTAGCCATTTTACATGCACACATTACCAGGCACGATCATATTTTTTTATCAAGAAAATTTACGTTGGATCATAATAAAAAAAAAATTCTAGTAAGACCTTTGATATTAAGGCAAAAATCATATTCTTTATAATAATTTTTGTATTGTTTTCCTGTACAAATATCTAAAAATCCTTAAAACAAGATCAATTTGATATATCTTGTCTTAGAAACAACACAGCATAAGATATTTAGGTTTTTCAGAGAATGTATTTTTAACATGTGTATTTTGTCTTACTGTACTGGCAGAGTTTTTATAGTCAAAACAAGTGAAAAATCTACCAGTGCAGAAGAAGTAATCCAAAGTATTTAGAATACGTTACTGACCTTGAGTAATCCAACGGAATATGTTACAAATTACATTTTACAGCATGTATTCTGTAATATGTAGTGAAATACATTTCAAAAGTATGTAAACTCCCCAACCCTGCAGTTATGCATATTGGAGTATTTTGTGTTAAATTTTACTGCAAACAACATTGTTAAGTTAATGTTAATTTCATTATCATGTGTGAAACACTAATGGGGTTTTGTTTTGTTTTTTATTGAAAATTTGATTAACTTTAAGTCCCAGCTGTTTATATTTTAAAGTACAAAGCTATTTTGAGTAGTTCAAGCTAGATGGTAACCATTTCTGGTAACCATGGCTGCCATTTTTTTACTGAAAATAGTCTATTTTATTGAATATATTCACAGTGCAACAAGAAGTGGAATGGCTTGGGCCCTTAAATGGAGGAGAGAGGATAACTTCACTTTTAGAGCAGAGCGAAGATCTTGTTTCATCCTTGACACATCACTTCACCTCCATAAATTGATTTAATGAAATGATGGCGCATATGCGTCATAGCTGTTCTTGTATTTATCCAAAACTGCTAAGTAATGCTGAGCATTTTTAAAACCTTTCCTGAATCAAGAAAATCAAATCGATTCAAATGAGGAAAAGAACACATGACCTCTGGATTCCTTGACATTTTCCACATTTAGAATCCTTCAAGTTTTGTCACCTGCCGCAGCAGGCCCAATAGTCACTGCTGGGTTTATTTAATGGTCAAATCCAGCCAGAGGGACTTTAACTAGTTTTGTTTCTTGTGTTATTTTTGCTCTAGGTCCATGAAGGTGACGCTCAGCAGGATTGCTGTGTCAGCTATGAGATCGCAGAACTTGATTTGTTAAGAGTAAGACATTTCAGTTACCCCTTCTTTATCTTGTTAGGGGGTACCTAGGGTGCAATCTAGCAGCTTCATCCTGCCCAGGCATGAGGGTCTCACACTGAGAGTTTGATAGGATGTCAACTGTTGGGCTTTTGATTGCTGAAAGGTCAAGCTGAGCTTTGTTATCTCACGAGAGGATAGTGAATTGGCGTCATGCGGGAATGCGACAGGAACACAGTCGATATTCACAACAAATTTATCAGAGATGAGAGATGCTGACGGACTCAGCAGAATACCAATCAGGTCATCTGAGCTCTGAAGAACTTCAGTGCTGTCATGCCAGAGATTTAACAGCTCTCAATTTTAATTAGCAAAGAAGTGGTTTGTTGCTAGTATTTTTTAGGAAACTCTTCTCTTTTCTGTCTGTGGTACACATGGCAGAAGGTTAGCTGCTTTGAATCCACAGTTTGGAACGAAGGGCTAATGTACAATGTTTCTGAATTCTAATTTGCATACTTATGCTAAACACTGGAAGTATGTACTTCATTACCCTGCAACAAAAAGCATAAACTATTCTAAGGTGGTTAGCTGGTAACCCAGCCTGGCCAATCTAGTTTGGTTGGTCTGTTTTGCTGTTTTTGGAGAGGTCTTAAAGAGCTTGCCCAGGCTGGGAGACCAGCTCAATCATCTTAACCATTATATTGTGTTCAGGTCAAAACTGACCGAACAACTTTTTTTTTTCTTTCTGAAAACTGTAGTTTATTTCATCCAGTTGGAATAAAATTCCATGATTTTATTCACACATGGCATCTGAACAAAATATTTTTTTTAGATAATTTTCATAAAATTGTATTGGTTTAATTTCACTTTGTTACACTTGTGGGTTTCCCGGTCAAAATACAGAAATATTTAGTGTTCAAGAGCATCCCAATCCTTTGGATGAGCACACATATGGATGTGTGTTTGCACACACAAAGTCCTCAGACATGTGCGCACGCACACACACACACACATACACACACACACACACACACACACACACAACTTGTGTTAAGCGCCCTTTTGTGCATTGTCTTTCCATGTACAGTCTTTGAGGAATATTCAAGACCTATTTATCATATTATGTTATGTTTGGGGTCGTTTGAATCAGGATAGTTTGCTGTAAGTTACTATACAGTGCATTCAAAAAGTATTTAGACCCTTTCACTTTTTTTCCACAATTTGTTATGTTGCACCTTTATGCTAAAATGCTTTAAAAAAAAAATCACATCAATCTACACTCCATACCCCATAATGGCAAAGCAAAAAACTGATTTCTGATAACTTTGCAAATGTATTAAAAAGAAAAAACTGAAATATCACATTGACATATGTATTCAGACTCTTTACTATGACACTTGAAATTGAGCTCAGGTGCATCCCATTTCTCTGGATCATCTTTGAGATGTTTCTACACTTTGATTGGAGTCCACCTGTGGAAAATTCAATTGATTGGACATGATTTAGAAAGGCACCCAACCGTCTTTATCAGGCCTCACAGCTGAAAATGCATATCAGAGCAAAAACCAAGCCATGAGTTCAAAGGAACTGCCTGCAGAGTTCAGAGACAGGATTGTATTGAGGCACAGATCTGGGGAAGGCTACAAAAATGTTTTGGCTGCATTGAAGGTTCCCAAGAGCACAGTGGCCTCCATAATTCTTAAATGGAAGAAGTTTGGAAAAAAACAGGACTCTTCCTAGAGCTGGCCACCCGGCTGAACTGAGCAATCGGGGGAGAAGGGCCTTGGTAAGAGAGGTGACCAAGAACCCGATGGTCACTCTGGTTGAGCTCCAGAGATCATGTGTGTAGATGGGAGAAACTTGCAGAAGGACAACCATCACTGCAACACACCACGATCTGGGCCTCATGACAGAGTGGCCAGATGGAAGCCTCTCTTCAGTACAAGACACATGGAAGCTTGCTTGGAATTTACAAAAAAGCACCTAAAGGACTCTCAGACTGTGAGAAACAAGATTATCTGGTCTGATGAAATGAAGATTGAATGTTTGGCCTCTATTCCAAGTGTCATGTCTAGAGGAAACCAGGCACCACTCATCTCCTGCACAATACCATCCCAACGGTGAAGCATGGTGGTGGTAGCATCATGCTGTGGGGGTGTTTTCCAGCAGCAGGGACTGGGGGACTGGTCAGGGTGGAAGGAAAGCTGAATGCAGCAAAATACAGAGACACAGTATCCTTAATGAAAACGTGATCCAGAGTGCTCAGGACCTCAGACTGGGCTGAAGGTTCACCTTCCAACAGGACAATGACCCTAAGCACACTGCCAAGACAACACAAGAGTGGCTTAGGGACAACTCTGTGAATGTCCTTGAGTGGCCCAGCCAGAGCCCGGACTTGAACCCAATAGAACATCTCTGGAGAGACTTGAAAATGGCAGTCCACCTATGGTCCCCATTCAACCTGACCGAGCTTGAGAGGATCTGCAGAGAATAATGGCAGAAAATCCCCAAATCCAGGTGTGCAAAGTTTGTCGTATCATACCCAAAAAGACTTGAGGCTGAAATCACTGCCAAAGGTGCTTCAACTAAGTACTAAGTTAAGGGTCTGAATACATATTTCAGTTTTTTCTTTTTAATAAATTTGCAAAGTAATCAAAAATGTTATTTTTGCTTTGTCATTAAGGGGTATGGAGTATAGACTGATGTGAAAAAAGAATGAATTGCAATTAATTACATAAATTATGACAGGGGCACCCCTGTCTATGTTATATGTATGTTTCAGGAAGTAATAAGGAAAAATGTGTCAAAAAGACATTCATTATATTTATGTGTGTTACTGTGTACTGTGCTGTGTACACGGTGAACTGCCTAAAAAAAAAAAAAATAGTGTGTGAAACAGCATATTGATACAACGTATTTGTGGCAGGGAGGAGGGTGGGGCCGGTTCGTGATGCTGCACACCCGGCCCCTAATTAGGCTAATCAAGCCCTTGAGAGGAATAAAGGCGACTGGAGGCGGCAGTTCCAGAGAGAGGGAGTTACGGGCAGCTGCCCGGCATGTGTTTGTGTTTGTCTTTTTGTTTACGTTTATTATTAAATTATTATTTTTGTCAAGCCGGTTCTCGCCTCCTCCTTTCCATTGAACTTCATTACAGTATTATTAAATAAAGGTTTTAAACAGTAGTAGCCTATTCGTCATTGTTTTCACATGAATTAATCATGTTATATCATGTATAATTCAGCAAAGAGCTCTAGTTATTATCTCAGAAACATAATTTATATTTTGCCATTTTAATATTTTATTTTTAAACTGTCTTAACTCTTAGCAGTCTGGTTCATTTGTCATGAAATGGATTGTTTGAGCATGTTGCATTGTTGTGGGATAGAGTGTTCCACACAGTGTGCTCTAATTGTATACTGCTCAATTTGGTAGCAGACTAGGTCATCTGGATATTCCATGCATACAGAAAATTTGCATTCTGTGCACAGTATACATAATGCATATTGCAGAAATAAGGAAGAGCAATATGGTACACCTCAAGAATTGTCTAACCTCTGTTTAACCTTTGACCACAGACCCCCAATGCAGGTGTCTTGCAAATGAAGCAGTAACTTTACAGCAGTCTTAAAAATGCAATGAAATAAATATAATAAATAAAATAAATGTTTCTGATTTTCTGTGATACAAGCTATTGTAATACCATATATAACATGGCTTCTGATTTGTTTCAGAATAATCTCAAAGAGTTGATAATCTCAAGCATGTCAAAATAGTTTCAATTATTCGTAGTTTGTTTTTAAAGATCTTATAAAGTAGATCCTAACCCCATGTAAATAAACTAAATCTGCAAACAGAATAAAGTCTATTCTAATCCTCAGAATATTTTGCTGAAGTCTTTTTAAAATATGTTAATTTCAACATTTTGAAAAAGAAGAGTTATGTTAACATTAGTTTATGCATTAAACATGAACTAACAAAGAATAATTATATTTTCATAAGCTAATATTAACCAAGATTAATAATGCTGTAAACATATATTGTTTATTGTTAATTCATGATACCTATGCATTAACTAATATAAATAAATGGATACTTATTGTAAAGTGTTACCAACTCCATAAATGACAAATTGTAGTGCTTGCTCTCATTTACACTGATACAAAATGTATTTAAATGCGTAATTATAAACAATTAATACATATCATATTTATTAATGTATAAATACTTAATATTCCATAATAACGCGATACATTGTGGATGATGTTCAAGATGCATCATTTACTGGAGGCCCTGGTGTCATGAAAGGGGCATTTCCTAGAATCTTCCACCATTTCCTGTGTATGCCGTCTGGTAGGAAACTGATAATACCAAATTGGGGGAAAATTGCCCAAATCTGTGCACAATTACCCCCATCTCTCCTCAGTGAGACTCCTCTTGCATGGTGGTTTCCATCGCTGCATGAGACCAAGCTCAGCACTCAGTCCTATCAGCCTCCATTTTCTGACCCTCTTACAAACATTACTGAAAACTACACCTGTTCAGATGCATTTACTGCCATCCCTTCCCACAGGCCAGCCACCATCAAGAAACAGAAGAAACTGAGGAATGAAGGTGTCCATGTGTGTAAGTGAGAAACTGATAGAGATAGAAAGATAGTAAAACATTTAGAAATGGGAAATATGCTGTCAGTGTGGGAGGAAGTTTTCAGAGCCCTGGAGGGTCACAAGGGCAGCAGGGATTAAGTTATTGAATGACATGGCCAAACTGGGGTATAATCTTACATTTTTTCCAAGTAAAAAATAAATAAAATCAAAATCAAAGGAAGAGCTTTCATGTTGGTCTTGACTGTGTGTGACTGAAATGTTACCTTATCTTTAAAGAAGTCTCTGGATCTCATTTGGCCTGCTCTGAGTTCCTATGCTTTCATCAAATTATAAGTAATCTTGATGAAAACCGTCTAATTCTATCATAAAGAATGTTGATCATCTGCCAAACAATATAAGGATCTTGGAAAAACATAGAATGTTCTGAGATTCCTCAAAATTTTCGACTGATTTAAAGGGATAGTTTACCCAAAATAAAAATTCTATCATCATTTAAGGCCTGTTCACACCAGATCCGTGATGATTTTGCAAGGCAAACTTCCGATGGAAGATCTATTCACACCCGTAAAAAATAAAAATAAAAATAAAATGAAAAATAAAACTTTTTCACCACTGTAAAGTAAGGGGCACTGTTGTTGATCTACAAACACTTATACCAGTCTCCTGTCCTGCTCAGCTGTCATTGCTAGAGACTAATTTATTGAACGTTGTTAAGGCATAACTGTTTCATTATGTTCTTTCCATGCTGTTGATGCATTTTGAGGAGTATATAATCTGTGTTTTTTATGTAAGATGAGTAAAGAGTGCTGTTGCATATTTATTTGCACATGTATTTTGCTACGAGTATATTTAAAAACCCCAAATTCTCTTTTTATAATGCCTGGATAATATAACACAATGTAAAGTGATATAAATTCATGTGGAATAATGTATATTAAAAATACATTGTTATATTATCCTTGCAATAAAAGTGTACCAGCTGCACGTTCAATGCAGGTGTTTATTAGCACCACCAACGCACTGGATTGATAGCTGCAGCGATTCTGGAAAAATTACAAAAAGCTCTTAACTCATTGGTCAGTCAGTTTTCATCACAGTCCAAAGGAAAATTAAAAAAAGACCACTCTCTGTAAAAAAACTTTGGATTGTCCCGGTGTGAATAGTGCCGAGGGAATCTATTGTTCCCGTTCAAAAGCTCGTTCGGAACGAACAATCACTATTAAGTTGTTATTCACTGAATATAATTTGTGAACAAATTGTTTTTTTTTTTTTTCTTCAATTAATCGGCTGGACCAGTTCACCAAATCAGTTTGAATAATACATACACACATCAGACTAATCCGGTTCTTGAGGTTCACTCGACTCAATGATCCGGTCAAGATGAATCATCAACAAACAAATTAAATGTTTGCCTGTTTCTCACACAAACCTATCGTATGGCTTCAGAAGACTTCACAAGTCATATGGACAACTTTTATGATACTTTTATTGTGCTTTTGCATCCTTTTGGAAACTTAAATGCTTCAGTCCCCATTCATTGTAACCAGTGTTGGGTAAGTTACTCTAAAAAAGGAATTAATTACTAATTACATCTTCTACAATGTAATCAGATTACTGTACTAATTGCATTAATAATTACTTTCTAAAACCCTTATCAAACTCGACCAGATGAAAAATATAAGGATAGACATGAAATTGTACTTTTAATTCTTTCAAATAAATCATATAAAATCAAATAAATTATGAATGAACTGGCCAAAGAATTTAAGGGGCAGCATTAAATTAGAAAACATCAATTGTAACATTAGACGTTAAATTTCTATTTTAAATTCACTATTGTTTTATATAGAATTGTTCTATAGTCTATAGTATACAGTATTTAACACAATTACATCAGAACTAATTAAATTACTGAAAAATGTATAGTAATCCCTTACTTTACTTTTTCAATGAAAAAGTAATTTAATTACAGTAATTAATTACTTAGTAATGCATTACACCCAACACTGATTGTAACTGCACGAAAAAGAATGACCAGCACAGTCTTCAGAATTTTTCCTTTTGTGTTCCACAGACGAAAGAAAGTCATATGGGTTTGGGAAGATGCAAGAATGATGATAGAATTTTCATTTTTGGGTGAACTATTCCTTTAAGGCCTTAATTTATTTTTTATTTTTTTTATGTGTGTTTCCTAATAATCCCACACTTCCCTGTAATGAAAAGATTGTACTTTAAACAAAAAGCTTTATTATTTTTTTTTTTCTTTTTTCCTCGTACCTGTCCTTTGCAAAAGCATCTGAACATTTTATAGGAACTGAAAATATGTTTTTTTTTTTTTTTCACATGATTAACAAATAAAAATAATCTCATAGTAACACTTGGAGAGAAAAAAAAAAAATAAAAAAAATCAGGACTACATGTACCAGAATGCACTGTGATACAAGCAGGAAACAACAACAACAACAACAGCAACATCTGACTCGTCTAGACTCATTTAACTGCAGAACTGGTACCATCGTTGCTCTAATATTTCAAGGTTCTACATTATAATTTCATATCACATATGAATAATTTCTGCTGCTCTTTTGAAAAGTAAAGTTAAAAATAACATGGGAATAAGTAAAATATAAAAGTTCCAACAAATATTTTTAAAAAAGTCATTCTGTTTCCATTCTCGTAGACGATCCATGCCGGCTTGCCTTGAAATGTTCGTGACATATATTTTTTTCACAGTCACAAAACGATTCCAACGCACAAATATTCCCACACCTTTATAGTCTCTCCTCTCTTTTAATTGTTTCTTTTTTTCATGAAATTGTCACAAAAGCAGAAGTGCTATGTGGATTTTTAATCCCTCCATTGGCGTCTTGGTCTTTGTTTTATTGTTATGCAGCGTTCTATTTGCAGTGCAAGGCCTCAGTCCACCAATCCTTACGCCAAAGCCTGTGATGTCACAGTGACCAGGCGCTCAGGGTCCTGAGGCCTCTGGTTCAGCGACCCTCCTCAGCACAGATAAAGGGAGTAAGTGCAAGTGTGGGAGATCTATGCGTGACGGGTCAGCACATAGAAAAAGACCACATTCAGAAATGACAGAGAGAGAGAGAGAGAGAGAGAGAGAGAGAGAGAGAAACAAAGAGAACAAGAGAGCGAGACAGGCTGGGACGAAAATTAGAAAGCCGACCTGAAAAACATAAACACTTGATTGACACAGACATCCCTCTTCCACTTGGCACTGTAACTTTGATACAGACAAACTTATTTCGGATTGAGCACCAGTGAAAAAAGGCCATTTTAATCTATTTTTTTTTTTTTTTTATCTACTCAACATTCTTGACAAAAAGATCATAATAGAAAAATCTACACTGTTGTCTGTCACATTACCTTCCCTCCCTTGATTCCAAAAGCCAGTAATGTTCAATGATTACATGTGATCTCTTACCAAAGCCAATTTTATTAAAAAAAAGTTTAAGTAGTGTCTTTGGCAGATTCACAGATATATCTGTCTCCTTCTCTCAATGAGTAATGGAACGCATTCTTTTCCAGTAATTTTGTAAGGGACTGTAACTGCTCTGTACATCAGTTTATATGCGAACATAAGCATATACGCACACCCACGCACAGACGGGCACAAACACACATGAACATAAGCAGAAACACTCAGGAAAAATGGAGCTCAAATGTCAGAGAAGGCTCAGGTAGGTGGTAAACACAGAGAAATGGTGGGATTCACATAGCAGTCGATTGAATCTGACTCTTGACAGATGGATGAAGGTGGGATGTCTGAAGAAAGTAGAACACTTTAAAAATTGCTGGCCACTTCACATGCTCTGTCTTTTTCAGTAGAGGAAGCGTGCCAATGCAGGAATGCCCATATTTGTGCTGGGCGGGGAATATTGTTATTAAGAATCATGGTTGGTTAGAGGACATCCTGCAGGGCTGAATAGGGTGGTGACAAATCCGTATCAGCAGTGCAGTGAGCAGGTAAAGAGCATTGCCGGTTGGCTGGACTCCAGAACTGATGGGGTGGAGCATGATATGAGATGAGGTGGGGCATGTTGGGTGGTCGTGGTCAGTGGATTATAATGCTATGAAGAACACAAAAGCAGAAGAAATGGAAGCATGAGCCACAGGCTGGGCGTTAATGCACAACCACCACCACTGGAGTCATCTGTCAGGAATGGCTCTGGAGATTCATACAGAGAGTCATCTGAGAGAGAGAAAGAGAGAGAGACATAAACTACTACACATTAATAATGTTGCATGTTGCACCTTTGCCCCTTCCTGTCTGCTCCAGATTACTTAAGAGTTCCAGTGTGCCACCTGTGTCAAAATGTGAGTCTGCTCCAATTTAAGTGTGTCAAAACATCCAGCTACATCCAAATTTACATTCTTATGCTATGCACTATAAGTAGGGTTAATAGGGAAAAAAGTGGCCAAATTTTCCTGAATTCACCCTGTGTACTTCACTAGTGATGGAAAAGTACATCATTTTAAGTATGGAGAAAGACAGTAGACATGATTAGTATTGGGACAAACTACTACTGTATGTCATAAACATAACGTGGTCACATACTAACCTGGTCTCACATTGCTATACATTTTTGTAAAACATATATTTTCGTGGCTCGTTGTATCATGGCAGTTTGCTGGTGAAATAAACACTAGAGGCGCAACAACAACAATTACTTTTCTTCCCTTTTACACAAATTTAAATTCAAATTAAAGCAGATTATCAGTTCATAAACAATTACTTTTTGCCCTTTTAAACATTTAAAAGCTTGTTCAAATGCGACTATCTGTTTGGTATAGATTTAAAGGGATAGTTCACCCAAAAATAAAAATTCTCTCATCATTTACTCACCCTCAAGCCATCCCAGATGTGTATGACTTTCATGACGCTCTGTAGGTCCTCACAATGCAAATGAATAGGTACCAACATTTTGAAGCTCCATAAGCACATAAAGGCAGCATAAAAGTAATCCATACAACTCCAGTGGTTAAATACATGTCTTCAGAAGCAATATTATAGGTGAGAAACAGATCAATATTTAAGTCCTTTTTTACTGTCAATCTCCACTTTTACTTTCACATTCTTCTACTTTTGTTTTTGCCGATTTGCATTCTTCATGTATATCGGACCCTACTGGGCATGGAGAAGAATTTATAGTAATAAAGGACTTAAATATTGATCTGTTTCTCAACCACACCTATAATATCACTTCAGAAGATATAGATTAAACCACTGCTTTTTGGAGCTTCAAAGTTTTGGTCACCATTCACTTGCACTGTATAGACCTACAGAGCTGAAATATTCTAAAACACTTTGTTTGTGTTCAGCAGAAGAAAGAAAGTCATACTGTTGCAATGAAGGAGGTCACAGGAGCAGGATCTAAACGCAGCTTCTTTAATAACAATAAAACAGAATACAAGGCAGGATAAACGTGGAAACAGGGCAAGACAGGAAACCAGGAAGTAAAATAAAAGTAAACAAACAGGAGAGAGCAGATTAGGCAGATGGTCAGGAGACCCAGAAGACAGAGCATATCAGGCGGATGGCGATGAGACCAGGGATACCAGAGCAGATCAGGCGGATGATCAGGAAACCCAGAAGACCACCTCAGAATAGGGACTTGATCAGGAGGCCTGGTTGGTGGCCACAGGGCTGAAACAGGGTCAGGAGACCTGGGAGATGACCACAGTCTAAAGACTGGAGCCATGGAAGGCAGAGCCGTAGGAGACTCAAGGGACGAAGCCATGGAAGGCAGAGCCATGGCAGGCTCGAGGGATGGAGTCATGGAAGGCTGAGCCGTGGCAGGCTTGAGGGGCGAAGCCGTGGAAGGCAGAGCCTTGGGAGGCTCGAGGGGCAAAGCCATGGAAGGCAGAAACGTGGTAGGCTCGAGACTAAGAGTCCAAGATGACAGGGAAATGACCTCAGTGGTTGCGAACATGAGCAGAGTCTCGGGAGCGGCCTCTGTGGTTGTGGGGATGGACAGAGACTTGGGAACGACCTCTGTGGTCGTGGGCATAGACAGAGACTCAGGAACGACCTCCATGGTCGTGGACATAGGCAGAGACTCGGAGATGATTTCTGTGATCGTGAACATGGGCAGAGACTTGGAAACTACCTCCATGGTCATATACATGGGCAGGGACTTGGAAACAACCTCTGTGGTCGTGAACATGGGCAGAGACTTGGAAACAACCTCTGTGGTTGTGAACATGGGCAGAGACTTGGAGATGACCTCTGTGGTCATGAACATGGGCAGAGACTTGGAAACAACCTCCATGGTCGTGTACATGGCCAGAGACTTGGAAATGACCTCCATGGTCGTGAACATGGACAGAGACTTGGAAATGTCCTCCGTGGTTGTGTACATGGGCAGAGACTTGGGAACAGAAGCCTTTCTCCTCCGGGAGGCTGAAGTTGGCAACGCAGGCTCTGGGACGGGCGAGGCTGGCAACGCAGGCTCTGGGACGGGATGAAGCTTCTAGCTTGTTGGCTGTGGCAGGCATGGGCATTGGCTCGTTGGCCGTGGCAGGTGTGGGTGTTGGCTCGTTGGCCGTGGCAGGCGTGGGCGTTGGCTCGTTGGCCGTGGCTCGTTGGCCGTGGCAGGCAGGAGTACTGACAAGCTGTGAGGAAGGGTCTTCGTGACCCTACACACCGACATCAGTGGTGGATAATTCAACTTGGAGACAAGGGCCAAGAAGGGCTTCAAGCAGGGAGTCGTGGAAGGCAAGGTTATGACATGGCGTGGAACCAACTCAGACTTGACTGGTACATAGTGTCGAGCAGACTCAAACTTGACTGGGACATGACATGGAACCAACTCAGTCTTGACTGGAACATGGCATGGAGCTGATTCAGGCATGGCTGACTCGGAAACCGGGATCGGGATTGATTGAGGAGGATCCGCTGAAGCGAATGTTTCTAATACCAGCACAACATATCCCTCCCACGTGTAATCTCCGGTCGCCGGCAACTCCTTCCACTGGTGGGAAATAAGTCCAATCTGATACATGGATTTCAGCGTAGAATCAGAAAATTCTGTGTATTTGGCCAGGATGCAAAACAGACGTGAGTATTCTTGGACGGGTAAATTTGCTCGGCTCAGCTGAATAAAGGTAGCAGCTAGATCCATTTCGTTTGGTCGGTTGTTCTGTTGCAATGGAGGTGGTCACAGGAGCAGGATCTAAACATAGCTTCTTTAATAACAATAAAACAGAATACAAGGCAGGATAAACGCGGAAACAGGGCAAGACAGGAAACCATTAAATAAAACAAAAGTAAACAAACAGGACTGGAACCGGAGCATGAACAGGGGAGAAACATTAACAACTGACAAAGGTGAACAGACATCAGGGCAATATATACACAAGGGATAATTTGGCAAATGAAACACAGGTGAAAACAACAGGGAACAGCTGGAAGCAATCAGGGCAGGGAATCATGGGAAATGTAGTCCAGGGGGAAACAGATGACAGAGGCTAAACACAGGGCAAACAACAGAGAATCGTAACACATACACATCTGGGATGGCATGAATTTTCATTTTTGGGTGAACTATCCCTTTAAAATTTAGCCCCACACAGTGGACCTTACACCTTTGAAACTGCAGCGATATGTGTCATGAACCATGTAATATTTAGCCACAGTCAGGTAATTTTCATGAGCTCAGGCTGCATGTACAGTAACAAATTATGTTCATAGTGGGTAGGTGCGGTAGTTGACAAATAATATGGATTTAGCCTTTTTGCTGTTTGCTTTTAATCTATTTTTCCTTTGTTTTTCCACAAATGACAAAAGTCCAATGAGTGGTCGGGGCCTGGGTAGCTCAGTGAGTAAAGATGCTAACTACCACCCCTGGAGTCGCGAGTTTGTATCCAGGGCGTGCTGAATGACTCCAGCCAGGTCTCCTAAGCAACCAAATTGGCCCGGATGCTAGGGAGGGTAGAGTCACATGGGGTAACCTCCTCGTGGTCGCTATAATGTGGTTCGCTCTCGGTGGAGCATGTCGTGAGTTGTGCATGGACGCAGCAGAGGATAGTGTGAAGCCTCCACACACACTATGTTGCCACGGTAATGCGTTCAGCAAACTACGTGATAAGATGCAAAGATTGACGGTCTCAGACGCGGAGGCAACTGAGATTCGTCCTCCACCACCCGGATTGAGGTGAGTCACTACGCCACCGTGAGGACTTAGTGCGCATTGGGAATTGGGCATTCCAAATTGGAGAGAAAAAGAGGAGAAAAAAAAAATGTCCAACGACAATATTATACTAGTGGTATATTATTTTTACTTTGACTTAGGACCCATTAATACTGAACTTGAATACTACAGTATGTAGTATGGAAAGAATGCTAAATGGGATGCAGCTTTTGTGTAAAGCTCCTCACTTGTTTATTCTCACTTTGGTAGCCCCTGGCCCATCGTTGTACTATTGCTCAGCCTGCCTTTGATTGGACTGAATTTTTCTCTTTAAGTCCAGCAGTTCCCTTTACTTGATCCCTAAAGATATTAAAATGTGGTCTGGGGTTTAGATTAACCCCTTTCTCTAAAACAATATCAGGACTCTACCCCTACAAAATAATCAATTGCATTGTGGGGTCGTGCTGAATAAAAATCTTTTCACTGACAGGTATCTATAGTTCTCCTTGTTATTCACAATTCTGGATATGCACATATAAATATTTCATGATGACATGAGGCCCACACACCAATAAAACAACATTCAGGCCTTTGCAACAGCTTGCTACAAATCTGAAGGCCAACGGCTGGTTTCTTTATACATTTATAAACTCCCAAACAGTGCGTCTGATCTTGCGTGAGTTTTTTTAAATTCTCTCAAATGCTCATGAGATTAAATCATTGCGAAAGGCACTGTACATTATCTCTGAGGAGATGGATGGCATTTTGAGTGTACTTGTAAACAGATAAATGATAGAGTGAGAGTGGCATCGTTATTTCAATTTGCATGTGATTGTCTAAACTGCTCTCTGGAACGGACCGCTTTTGTTTACTAACAATTACATCACGATAATGGGCTGTCATTTGAGTTGAAGCCTCTTCTCAAAATTTACACAACTCCTTAAACATGACTCTGGGAAATAGGCAGCCTTATCTCATGAAAATAACGTGACTGTAGCAACATATTTTGCAAAATGAAATTACTTGGTTCATTATAGGCATCGAGGCATTTCCGAGGTGAAATGTCCACTGTGTGGCGCTAAAAGTGAGTTAAATGTTCTTCCAAACCGAAGAGGTTAAGGTTAATGCTCTATCGAGTTTTAAAACAACAAAACCTACCTTATTATCATAAACCTTAAACGAACCTAACCTAACCAATAGTGTCGTACTTTAAAAAGCAAATGAGATTAAAAAAAAACAGATGAGATTAAGGTTAACGCTCTGTCGAGTAAACAAAACCAATGTCCCTATCCAAAACCTTACACCTAACCGATAGTGTCATAAAAGCAAATGTGAGGTGAAATATGCAACTTAATGTAGTTGGTTATGTAATTCAAATGTTAAAATGTGTCGTCTTTCAAGTCATGCACCATAGTAATTTTTTTAATGTCATTAGATAGCATTGTGTGAGGAACAGAGTGAAAAGTGTTTAGGTCTTGATAATCTGCATTTTGCATTATTTACTGTATGTGCAAGTAAATGAAAGTCATTGATGTTGTAGCACCTCTAGTGTTTATTTAACCAGGAAACTGCTGTGATATGTAGAAAGAGGCATGTAAAACTAATTTTGCAGAAGTTTACTTAAAGTAACGTGATTCTCGAATTTAACGATTCTGATTGTGATTCCAATGCCACTTAACGATTCCAGATCCTTAATGAATCCTTAGCTGATTTTTTTTATACTTTTGACAAGCAAAGAATAAATGACATGAGTTTATTTAATAATTCAAAAGTCACTCTGTATCGTTTCACGTCCACCTCTTTTGGCTAGACCTGCATTTTACTCCAGACAGTTTCCCAGGTTTAAGCGCTCCTTGACGTTGAGCAGGTCTGCATGGGATAAATGCAAAGACAAAGTGTTTATTAAAGCCTGGCTTAGTGAGCACATTTACTGGACGTGTCTGACAAGAGTGATTTCAACATCGTAACTCGAAACTGCCGTGCCTACCTATCACAAGGGGTTATACAAACTAAGGCCTCCCTGTTTAACTGCAGGGTATAGTGGTGTCTGCAGATCATGTGTGAGAACCCTCTGCAGGTCTCTTGGCATCCAGGCATGCTTGCCTTGATTAGTTGCAGGTCAAAGTTTTTTGATTGTTATCTGGCTCGTGTAAGATGAATAGCTTCCTACAGCGAGTGCCCCCAAGGGGCAACACTATCTCTCTACTGTTTCTGGTATCATGAATGATCGGACCCATAAAACCTTTGGCCCCATAAAACAAGCTGTCTTAGTCATCAGTGGAGGTCCAGGGCAATGGGAATGAAGTTCCTGAACATAAATTAAGCAAAGCGGAGGATTTCAACCATCACTAGAGTTAATACAGCTTTTCAAAGTATTCCCAGGGTTGACTTGCTGGGTTGAATCAAGCTGGACATGAGGATTTGGATGTGAAATTTCTGGTATAGACTTGCAAGTATCACCAGGTCTGGTACATAAATAAAAAAATAAAAATGATAGAGAGCAGTCAAAATGCACAGGCAAGGAGACATACTCACTTGTAGGCTTGACGTACACCTTTAATTTCAAACATGGCTTCCCAGCGAGATTGGGGTGTGGTGAGGCTGTAAAGAGAATGAGAGAGACAAGAAGATAAAGAGTGTTAAAGTTTAAAATTAATTAGTGTTTTTTGCAAAGGAAATCATTTCAATTACTACTGGTCATTCTTGGGGCTAGGAATGTGAACAAAACCACCCACAACACACTAGCATTGCAATCTTTTGCACAAGTGAGTTTTGAAACAGACACAACATGACTGGAGAACAAGAAACACATTTCCTTTACTTCCTACCAAACACACACACACACACACACACATACACACGTTGGAGCAGCTATCATTACGAGGACTCTCCATAGACATAATGATTTTTATTCTGTACAAACTATAGATTCTATCTCCTAACCCTACCCCTAAACCTAACCCTCACAAAACACATTCTTCTATGTTTTTTAAGCGATTTAAATTATGGGGACACTAGAAATGTCCTCATAAACCACATTTATAGCATAATACCCTTGTAATTACCAGTTTGTCCTTGTAAACCACTTAAACCTGACCCCCCCCCCCCCCCCCACACACACACACACACACACCTTCTACTACTACTAGTCAAGTCATTTTTATTTGTATAGCGCTTTTTACAACACACATCGTTTCAAAGCAGCTTTTCAGGAAATTATGCATTAACAAAAATGAAAAATAAAAAATGAAACTGTATTATCTATAATGTCTTAGTGATAATTGTGTAGTTTGAATAAATATGATTGTAAAATGTGTATAGAAATTAAATAATAATTGTATTTAGAACCCCTGTGAGCCAGCTGAATGCGACTGTGGCAAGGAACACAAAACTCCATAAGATGTTAATGGAGAAAAATAACCTTGGGAGAAACCAGGCTCACTGTGGGGGCCAGTTCCCCTCTGGCTAAACAACATGAATATAATGCCAATATTAGTTACTACTACTACTACTACTAAAGTACTCTTCTGCTTAGAGAAAGCACTTTGACTCTGTTCCCCATTGAAAGTGTAGCTAAATTCTGGCACTAGTTTCCCCTCATCTCCTTCAAAAGCACTCAAATGGATTTTTGGCTAATTTGTTAAGATCACAAATGGAAAACAAATCACGATTTTCGCCATGACACAGTTTTAACCTGCTCTTTACATACATAAAAATTCCTGCAGCAATTACCACAAATCACTCTGCGGCTCAGCTAATGGAAAGCTGATAGGTTCCACACAAAAAGCTTCTTTTGGGTTAATTTTGCTCTAACAGGTGTTCTTAAGTGTATGAACAAAATTCAGTGGGTTGTCATGCTGTAAAAAAAAAAAAAAAAAAAACCTTACAACCCAAAAATCTGAAAGGTTGGATGTTCTTTAAGTGAAAAACAGGAAATAGTCCACATTATTCATACATTTTTTTTGAAACTCTGAATATCTTCAAATTATTTGATGTCACTAACCTGGCAAACTTAGACAAATCCAGTGATTATTTCACCCACAAAAGCACTCACTGTATTAACGTGGAACCTTGTGAACACGATTCTGTTTTGCAGGTGGACTGAAAAGTCCTGTGTGCTTCTACTTGCTTAAGTTCCATCAAACTAGCAAATCAGATTTGAGCTGAGTGTTTCGAGAAATTATTTTCTAATTTTGTGTGCTATGTGCATCAGACGGTTAGTGCACGGTCCATGGCCATGTCTTCTGAGGTTTAGACTTAGTACCATGGTACTACACTGTTTTTAAACATCTACTGTGATAATACCATGTTTTATGTACAGTGGTAGTTCCTTTATAATGTATTTTACAGGGCACTAAACAGTAAGTACAATTAAAGTCAGAAGCTTACATACACCTTAGCCAAATACATTTAAACTCAGTTTTATCAATTCCTGACATTTAATCGTAAAAAACATTCCCTATCTTAGGTCAGTTAGGATCAATACTTTATTTTAAGAATGTGAAATATCAGAATGATTTATTTCAGCTTTTATTTATTTCGTCACATTCCCAGTGGGTTAGAAGTTTACATACAATTTGTTAGTATTTGGTAGCATTGCCTTTAAATTGTTTAACTTGGGTCAAGCGTTTTGGGTAGCCTTCCACAAGCTTCTCACAATAAGTTGCTGGAATTTTGGCCCATTCGTCCAGACAGAACTGGTGGAGTCAGGTTTGTAGGCCTCCTTGCTCGCACATGCTTTTTCAGTTCTGCCCACAAATTTTCTATCAGATTGAGGTCAGGGCTTTGTGATGGCCACTCCAATACCTTGACCTTTCACTCCAATACATTTTGCCACAACTTTGGAGGTATGCTTGGGTTCATTGTCCATTTGGAAGACCCATTTGTGACCGAGCTTTAACTTCCTGGCTAATGTCTTGAGATGTTGCTTCAATATATCCACATAATTTTCCTTCCTCATGATGCCATTTATTTTGTGAAGTGCACAAGTCCCTCCTGCAGCAAAGCACCCCCACAACATGATGCTGCCACCCCCATGCTTCAAGGTTGGTATGGTGTTCTTCGGCTGGCAAGCCTCACACTTTTTCCTCCAAACATAACGTCAAAGATCATAAAAGATCTTTTCCCCACGTGCACTTGCAAACTGTAGTCTGGCTTTTTTATGGTGGTTTTGGAGCACTGGCTTCTTCCTTGCTGAGCAGCCTTTCAGGTTATGTCGATAGTTTAACTGTGGATATAGATACTTGTCTACTTGTTTCCTCCAGCATCTTCACAAGGTCCTTTGCTGTTGTTCTGGGATTTATTTGCACTTTTCGCACCAAACTACGTTCTAGGAGACAGAATGCATCTCCTTCCTGAGCGGTATGATGGCTGCGTGGTCCCATGGTGTTTATACTTGCGTACTATTGTTTGTACAGATGAACATGGTACCTTCAGACCTTTAGAAATTGCTCCCAAGGATGAACCAGACTTGTGGAGATCCACATTTTTTTTCTGAGGTCTTGGCTGATTTATTTTGATTTTCCCATGATGTCAAGTAAAGAGGCACCGAGTTTGAAGATAGGCCTTAAAATACATCCACAGATACACCTCCAATTCAGTACACCTCCTTTCAGAAGCTAATTGGCTAATTGTCTAAAGGCTTGACATCATTTTCTGGAATTTTCCAAGGTGCTTAAAGGCATAGTTAACTAAGTATATGTAAACTTCTGACCCACTGGAATTGTCATATAGTCAATTAAAAGTGAAACAATCTGCCTTTAAACAACTGTTGGAAAAATACTCATGTCATGCACAAAGTAGATGTCCTAAATGGCTTGCCTTGAGTTTTAATGACTTCAACATAAGTGTATGTAAACTTCTGACTTCAACTGTAGTACCATGTTTTCTTGGACATGAACAGTACCATGGTAATACCATTTTATTTTTTGAAGAATCTTGGAGTACTGTGTAAATTACCATGATCCATGAATAATAGTTATACATCAAAGTACATTATTATAGTACATTGGCCTTGGGTGAAAGGAAATATTCAAACAATCTGATCAGTGCAAATGACCATTGTTCATGCTAACCTTGTAACCCTTAGGGAAAGTTCACCCAAAAATGAAAATGATCCCAGATGTGTATGACTTTAATTCTGTAGGTCCATACAATGCAAATGAATGGTGACCAGAATTACAAAAGCTCCAAAAAGGAGATCAAGTCAGCATAAAAGTAATCCATAAGACTCCAGTGGTTAAATCAATGTCTTCTGAAGCGATCCAGTTGGTTTTGGGTGAGAACAGATCAAAATATAACTCATTTTTCATTTTATATCTTGCCATTGCAGTCTCTAGGCATGATCATGAAAGCTCGATTACACTTCCTAGTGCTTAATGCATACTCAGAGTGCTAGATGGCGCTATAGTAAGTGTAATTGAGTTTGATATCATGATCGCCAAGGAGACTACTCTCAAGATGTAAAGTGAAAATGAGATATATTTTGGTCTATTCTCACCCAAAACCAACTGGCTTGCTTCAGAGGACATAAATTAAACCACTGGAGTTTTCTGGATTACTTTTATGCTGACTGTATCTCATTTGTGGAGCTTTAAAATGCTGGTTACCATTCACTTGCTATAGACCTACAGAGCTGAGATATTATTCTAAAATCTTTGTTTGTGTTCAGCAGAAGAAAGAAAGTCATATATATCTGGGATGGCATGGGGGTGAGTAAATGATGAGAGAATTTACATTTTTGGGTGAACTATCCCTTTAAGCTGCAGACTTCTGCAGGTTTCTTATTTTTGTGTTCATGTGTGTTTGTGAGTGAGTGTTTATGTATGCATAAGCAACATCAAAGGTTTTTCAAGAATGTATTTCTATGAACAGAGGGCTGTGTGTGTGTGTGTGTGTGTGTGTGTGTGTTTTGAGTGTGTTTGAAATCCCCATTTGCCGTATTCATCCACACAGGCCTGTGAGAATGTCATAGTTGCCATTCACTCAGTCACTCTTTCTGGTGGGTTGGGGCGGGGTCACCCCAAAGGTGATGGACATTTTCTTTTGTTAAGGGATCACTAAACTAAGCCTCGATCACCCCCCGTAACCCACTGACCCTCTCTGGCAGACCCCTTTGCTTCATAACCCCAGGGGCCATGACAGCAACAATATTGATAGTAGCTAAACACTTCTCTGGAGGAGGAGACAGCCTCGTCTGATGAATAGCCAGACTAAGTACTTCTCAGCCCAGGCCGCTGTCTGGAACAAAGAGTGCATAAAAGTGGGTCTCGCACCAAGCGACAGGGCGGACTGCATTAAAAACAGCTCAGGACAGGCATAAGAAACACCCGGCCTTGAGTGCAAACTTTGAACTCTGGGTTCTTTCTTTCCTTTCTTTTTTCTTTGATTGACTCTTCTGTCAGTCTCTGTCCTTTCCCTTGCAACTGGGTTGACAACATCCCATGGTTGGAAGTAAGGTCTGAGACTCCCCGTTGGTTGGGGGACATTTCTGTGTCGCCCATCACCTCAATTTCCTGGACAGCTATGATATCCGAAAAGATACCCAAGACACCATGTGCCTGCTGGGGCAGGCTGCTCTGGGTCAGCCGTGAGACTTCGGGATATCACCACATTGCCTGTATTTCTCCTGAGGTTACCTGTGGGTTTTTCTTTGTATCCCAAACAATTCTTCTGGCAGTTGTGGCTGAAATCTTTCTTGGTCTACCTGACCGTGGCTTGGTATCAAGAGATCCCTGAATTTTTCACTTCTTAATAAGTTTATATCCTTTTCCATCTTTATATAGTTCCATTACCTTGTTATGCAGGTCTTTTGACAGTTATTTTCTGCTCCCCATGGCTCAGTATCTAGCCTGCTCAGTGCATCCACGTGAGAGCTAACAAACTCATTGACTATTTATACACGGACACTAATTGCAATTTAAAAAGCCACAGGTGTGGGAAATTAATCTTTAATTGCCATTTAAACCTGTGCGTGTCACCTTGTGTGTCTGTAACAAGGCCAAACATTCAAGGGTATGTAAACTTTTGATAAGGGCCATTTGGATGATTTTTGTTATCATTATGATTTAAAAAGAAGCCAAACAACTATGTGATAATAAATGGCTTCATATGATCACTATCCTTAAATAAAAGGATATGATCATGATCAGTCATATTTTCAAAATCAATGCCAAAATTTCACAATTTCTGCCAGGGTATGCAAAATTTTGAGCACAACTGAATTAATATATATATATATATATATATATATATATATATATATATATATATATATATATATATATAGTTGAAGTCAGAAGTTTACATACACATTGGAGCATTGGCTTCTTCCTTGCTTCCAAACATAACGTCAAAGATCATAAAAGATCTTTTCCCCACGTGCACTTGCAAACTGTAGTCTGGCTTTTTTATGGTGGTTTTGGAGCATTGGCTTCTTCCTTGCTGAGCAGCCTTTCAGGTTATGTCGATATAGGACTCGTTTTAATGTGGATATAGATACTTGTCTACTTGTTTCCTCCAGCATCTTCACAAGGTCCTTTGCTGTTGTTCTGGGATTGATTTGCAATTTTTGCACCAAACTACATTCAACTCTAGGAGATAGAATGCATCTCCTTCCTGAGTGGTATTATGGCTGTGTGGTCCCATGGTGTTTATACTTGCATACTATTGTTTGTACAGATAAACGTGGTACCTTCGGGCATTTGGAAATTGCTCCCAAGGATGAACCAGTCCACAATTTTTTTTTTTCTGAGGTCTTGGCTGATTTAATTAGATTTTCCCATGATGTCAAGCAAAGAGGCACTGAGTTTGAAGGTAGGCCTTAAAATACATCCACAGGTACACCTCTAATTGACTCCAATTAGCCCATCAGAAGCTACATTAGGCTTGACATCATTTTCTGGAATTTTCCAAGGTGCTTAAAGGCACATTTAACTTAGTATACGTAAACTTCTGACCCACTGGAATTGTCATATAGTCAATTAAATGTGAAACTATCTGTCTGTAAACAATTGGAAAAATGTCTCATGTCATGCAAAAATTATAGTCCTAATTGACATGCCAAAATTATAGTTTGCTAATATTAAATCTGTGGAGTGGTTAAAAAAGTTTTAATGACTTCAACTGTATATATATATATATATATATATATATATATATATATATATATATATATATATATATATATATTACTTTTGTTCCGTGTGTCTATAAACCCTCAATATTTAATTGGAAATCAAAGATTAAGGGAATAATTCACACAATAGTGAAAATTATGTCATCCTTTACTCACCCTAATGTCATTCCAAACCTCTTTTGTGGAAAACGAAATAAGTTAGGCAGAATGTTCTTGCTGGTCTTTTCAATACAATGCAATGTCTTGTGCACTATATTCCAAGTCTTCTGAAGTCATACAATAGCTTTGTATGAGGAATTTTAAGTTATTATTTACTGAAAATCCCCTCTCAAATGCCTCTCAAATCTTATTTGCACTTCTGCATATTGAAACTTGGTCTAAAATTTATTACGAGACACACAAGAACCAATGGCATTTGGTATCACTAACGTCAAACCTAGCATGATGCATCTTGATGCACCATTTAAACGAGAGCAGAGGGGAAGATTTTTGTTGTTGTTGTAAATAATGGCTTACATTTTTAAGACTGATTTACACTTCTGCGTTCAACCTATGTCATAGGCTCTGTGTAGTGGCCAAGGCCTTGGTTTGCATTTATAGTTCTGCATTGGCTTCTGCGTCGTTCTGCAATTACAAAGCCAAAATGCTAATTATACATGTGTAAATAAACAAAAGCAACGTAATTTGTGGATTCAAAAGTATTTATTAAATTATAGTAGCATTAAAAACGAGTTCAAAGTATGTGAACATGTTGAAATTTAGGTAGGTTGCATATTATTTATTATACATGTTGCCTGTATTGCAGGGAGCAAATAAATGAGAAAAATAATGTGTGCTTGGTCTTGAGTCGCTTAAATAATAATAAATAGATATTTTGGCATACTTTTGACATTCTGTGCTGAAAAAGGAATCATCAAATTAATTCATAACTACACCTCGAACACTAAATGGGTGTCTTTTTAAAGACTTTACAATGCATATAGTCAATATAACCAACTCTTATCAGGTGCTTTCTAATTTGCTGACAAATTAGAAGTGTTCCATTTCCATAACTTATGAAATATGATTATTTAATGTGCACTATACTCTCAAACATACGGTCAAATCATTGTGTAGATCAGAAAGTTTGCGAGTAGAATACAACACATATTGTTTCACTCACATATCAAATTAAAAGCCCTGAGAGAAAAAAAGCTTTTAGAGTTTATAAGCTGTAAACAGATATCTTTTGACGCGTGTCACTTGTAACTTCATGAAACACAAACATAACATAACAGCTGATGCTCCCGATTGAGACATTTGCTTTAATGGTCCTGAGTCAAAATACAATGTGATATGATGCATAGATATTAAAATAATCTAGGTAAAAATGTGATGCTACCTCAGATATCGTTGTTATCATCCTGGGTGGCGGTTTCTGGTTACGAAGTGCATCAATAACAGCTGTTGTGGTCTGCGTCGACGCAACGCACAGTAAAGTTTTTTGCCTTAACCACCGTAGCTACGCATAGACTACAGCATAGGTTCGACGCAGAAGTACAAATCGGCTTTTAATATAGCACATGAGCCATATGAACTACTTTTATGATACCTTATAGTTTATATTTGTCCTTTTTGGAGCTTGACGTCATCCAACCCATCATCCATCCATTGTATATCCATTGTTTTATTGTATAGAGACATCAACATGAACATTTGGCTTAAAGGAATATTCCGGGTCCAAAAATTAAGCATTTGTGGCATAATTCTGATGATTTCCACAAATAGCTATTTAAACTTGATCCCTCCTTTTCTTTAAAAAAATAAAATAAAAATCGAGGTTACATTAAGTGAATGGGGCCAAATTTTGGAGGATTTAAAGGCAGAAATGTGAAGCTTCTAATTTTATAGAAGCACTTACTGTACATTTATTTCATTATTTGAGCGGTAAAGTTGTTTAAATATTTGTTTTAACTGTCATTTTAGGGTTTTAGGGTTTACAGCATTACGTCATCATGGCAACGAAGTTGTAAAATTGGATATAACTTTACACAGAAAAGGTAAGTAAGCGATTTTATCACACTAAAATCATGTTAAAATGCATAGTGTTTACGTCTTGTGGCTATACTTTTGAAACAGAGAATATTTTAATGTTTACAGATTGGCACCGTTCACTTCCACTGTAAGTGCCTCACTGTAACCCAGATTTTTGCTTTTTTTTTTTTTTTTAAGAAAAGGAGAGACAAGTTATTTTTTGTAGTAATCATTATTATGTATGTAATAACATTATATATGAGCTAAACTTGTACTGAACCCAGAATATTTCTTTAACATATCCCTATGTGTTCCTCCAAAAAAAAAAAAAAAAAAAGACAGTAAACTGACAGGGTCAGTAAATTTAAACCAAACCCCATTTAAACCAGGTGTTTTACTGGTACTGATTAAAGTTATCATTATTAATTATCTTTCTTTTTGGGTAGTGGAAGTTGATATCACTCTTCTGAGCATAGAAAGAGTTTCATCCTCAAGCCTGCTCATTATTTCTGCCCTCTAAATCTTTGGCTCTTACAGACAACAGATGGCCATGAACCATTAGAAATGACTCCTCAAACCGATTATTAGGACAAATGTGCTTTTAGCATTCAAAAGAGCAATTTGTGTGCCTATACTTTTAGGATCAGGTGTCCTGACACACAATGAGAGTGTTATAGTGTGGAGCAGAGCTACAGGTTATGTCCCCCTTGAGCCTGAAACCTCTGAACCTCAGGTCGAGGGTAAAGGGGAGGTTATGTGTGCTGCAATCAGAGAATGCAGCAAATTCATTGATTTCAGTGGGGATGGTGCATTGGACATAGAGGTATAATGCAAGGGTTTGTGAAAGTAACACTCCATCTCTGAGAGCTTTTTCAGCAATGCACTCTGATGTAGACATCCACTGACCAATGAGAATTGAGGAAAGGCGGGTCCAGTAGTGCTTTTAAAATCAAAGCTTATCCATTCCTATTCGTCCAAAGCTCAGTCAGAGCTGTCTTTAGTGAGTAGGTGCCCTAAAGCAACCTGGGACACGCTAAAGAGTTAGGGCAGGTGCTAAAAATCGTGCTATTCAACTTAATGAGCTGCATTAGTTTAACATGAAAAGCTGCATTCTTTTTTAACACGCAAACTTTTCCCTTCTCTTTTCTCAAAGCTAGGATAAACACACACGCACGCACGCACACACACACACATACACACGCACACACACACACACACACACACACACACACACACACACACACACAGCAAAAAGGATAAGTGAAAGTAAAACAAAAAAAAGAGGTAAAATTGCCTCATTAATACATCCTGCGTGTTGCCCTAAGCCTTTTCCTTTTGCATGTGCCCAGCGGGAGCCCTTTTTATCAGGCCAAAGGACACCTTTCACAGGACCATTAGTGAAAAAGGGACAGATGCAACCTGGCAAATTCCACCCCCCATCATGCAACTGAGAAAGAAGAGGAAGATAAAATAAGTAAAAAAATGAAATCACTCGCTCTGTTCGGCCAGGCGATGGTCTGACCTTAAGCAGGTGGGCGGGCCGCCTCCAGAGGACGAGGTGTCAGGCCTATCGTCCAGGTGCAATCCAGAGCCAGAAAACTCCCTCTCTAGGTTAATGGCTTTTAGCTGTTGTTATCTGAAAAATGGTAATGACTGGCACCCCTGAAGTTGCGAATGCAATTATCCCCATCAGGATACTTCTGTTAAATATGATTTGACCAATCAGCATAATTTGGACAGTTACGCCTGATGGCCTTGGACACTGGCTTTGCACCGATCTCACCCAGAGCGGCAAAGTGCGCAGCTAATAGTGCACATGGCATTCAACAAATTGACATTTTCATCAAGCGGAGAGATCAGGATACACCCAAACTCTACACTTAATGACTCCGACACAGACCCAGGGGAGCTCATGGGTAGAACCGGACCTTCCACCCAGACTCCGCCTGATTAATCTTCCAGACATACAAAATGCTGTAATAAAATTCTCTGAATCTTTCTGCCCTGAATGTGACTTCAGCTAATACAATAAAAAATGTCAGACATTTAAATGACAGTAATAACTGATTTTTAAACTATTTTCATTAATTTACAGTGTCTGGCACAAGAAAAAAAGAGTGTTCCACTTGGCATGGTGTACCAAAAATTTATGTTTTGACATTGCACAGACATATTTCAGGCAAAACTTGCTTAAAAGAAGGTTTACAATCAAAACAACATACAAAAGACTAGTGCTTTCCTCCAGTGTACATCTTGGTAATTAATTATATTATGCATGAATTATTATTAACTATTTACTGAAAACTGGTACAGTAAATTTGATCATGTTGCCATTTCATAGCAGCTTTGCATTGTGATTAAGAACACCCTTTACTCATGGTAAAATCAAAAAAATGTATAGCCCCTATTGGTTTATTGCTTTATTATGCAATTGTTTAAATGCACATGCTACTGTATGCAAACGGTAGTTGAAAAATGAACAATGTTGTACGTAGCAAGGGAAACTAAGGCTATGTTCAGACTGCCACTAAAAATCAGATTTTTTGCATATCCAGATTGTATACAGATGAGTTTTGATAGTCTGAACAGCAAAAAAACACATGAAATAAAATTTTTCCAAATCTGATTCAAACCACATTGGGAGGTGGTTTCAAATGCGATTTAAATCAGATTTCTTCAGATGCGTCTCAGTCCGGACACTCTGGCTGCTCAAATTGGATTTCAAATGATCTTTTGCATCACTCTTAACGCAACACACAACGATGACGTCAAAAATCGGTGACTGCAGCACGGAACATCACAATGTTTACCAGCTGAGTTTTTCTTGTGTGACGGAGGAGTTCTGCACCGCGACTGGACAGGGCGCTTATTTGGAGAGCGAGATGATGCACCTCCATTTTTCCCGCATCTGTTTTGAAAGCATCGTCACGTGGGTACGCCTACGTCGTTACCAAAGCAACCCATGCAGATAGGTTGGTTATGTCTGAACGCGCAAATCTGATTTGATCACTTGCAATTAATAGTGCGGACAGTCTGCCTGAAAAGATCTGATTTGAGAAAAAAATCAGATTTGCCTGCAGTCTGAACATAGCCTATGTTGCTATTAATTAACAATTAATTAAACTCTTGCCAATTTGGAGACCCATTCTGCCTACTCTATCTTCATAAAAACTAATAAAATCTCCCTTCAGAAACAAGTGCAAGGGAAATAACAACAGAAAAATCAGAGAGAAAAACTTGTGATGTCAAAATTCAGAAGTCTTTTATATTTACTCTGGGGAAACCCTACTAATATGAGTCATTATTTACTAGCCATTTATAAACAATATTCCACTCCATAAAGCATTCCCAGTTTAACAAATTGGTTACATATAATTTCAAAAACTGTAACTTCTAATTTTGAGTTTCAGTTGCAAAGTTGTAGTACCATTCACCAAAGACTGGCATATATTTTATTTCTTCTTTTTATCATACAGCTCTAGAGACCACATTACAGACTTGAGCACACTGAACTCTGTGGCACATTAATGATCAGAGTTTGTTGTGAAATCCTTATCAAGTCTTCCTTTACCCTTTACATCCCAGTTCCTGTAACCCAAGAACTATCAGTTCAGTGAATGATTGTACACTTGGACAATACTTCTGGGTTAAAGAATAAGAAAGGATCGCCCACAGTCTGTTCACTGATTATCTGGCATGCTGTAATCTGATTGGTTTAACTGACAACTTATTAAAATATTGCGGCCTTTGAGTAAAGTGGGAAATATCATAAAAGATGTACTGTACCAGAAGGAAACTCTGAATTTTTCGATGATAGACTTGTAATTTTAGAAGGGGCGTGTCATCATGAAAAATGATGGAAAGCAATGATTCTGCAAAATTATTTAAATTTCTGTGTTTTATTTCTATAATATTAATGACAGAGCTTATAGTCAACTCATGTAAAGCTAATGAGTCATCATTTGCAGTTTGTTTTATGCAAATGAATTAATTTGTTATTTAAATGCATTAAATGCATTATGTTTTTTCATATATACATTCATAAATAATATAGGTCATGTAAATGTGCTGCAGGTGTATTCTCTAATGCTCAGTCACAGGCATAAAAAAAGAGCTTTTGCGATCATTCATTGTGTATAGGTTGTAGTTTGGCTTCTTTCATATTTTGTTTCTGACTTGAATGCGTGACATGTCATTGTACCGAATGCCCAACTCAGATGTAGATGCTTCCCATGTGCAGTTGAAAGCAGCATAATAGGTGTTTTTTTCAAAGAATCTTTTTTTATCAGTTTGCCTGGAAACAAAGTCATGCAATAAACCATGTTGATACAACAAGCGATTCTGAGGATCAAATAATAACGGGATTTGCCAAAGTTTACCAGGTTAGTGGCATAAAACCTTTGAAGGATATTCAAAGTTTTGAGGCACTTAGTAGCAAGTAAAATAGATATCCACAACAAAATTTTGTCTGTGAAACAGTCTGTACTCATTACTATGGGACTGGCAGAAATTCTGATCACAAAATCTATACACATTTTCCACTATTTTCCCAGTGTTTCCTGTACAGTCGTTGTTGGAGACTGCCACATGTGGAAGTATTTTAATGAAAAATGTCTTTGAAACAAAAAAGCTAACTAAATTGCACTAATTAAAAAATTAAACCCATTGCATCAACAGTACTTGCATATTTTGGTAATGCAATTTCATATGGTTGTATATTTAAGCTGTGAATATTTCTATAAAAATAAAAAAAAAAAATGTAATCATTAAAAGTTCAGTAATAAATATTCACCTTCCAAAGTTCAGTTCCAAAATATACCATTTTGTTTTTATTTAAATTTTTTGTCTTTAGTATTCGACAGGTAATATTTAATCCATTATATTTCGCTTTGCAAATTCACCTCTAAAATTTCAGTGGTTCAAATTTGGTTGGAAATTCAACCTTGTACATCTTGGCATTGCAGGAAAAACAGTTGCTGTTGATCTACATCAGAGACCATTTAGCAGAGACAGGTCACATCTATTAAAATGAATAGGAGAAATTTGAACACCTAACAGTCAACAGATGTGGAAAGGAAGTCCCACCTTACAGGTAAAAGAGCCAATCACCTTTTAGATACAGACTTTGCATGTCAGTTAACTCGAGAACACACCTGGAAAATTGCATTCTTTAGCGTAATCTGAGTTAAAGAAGCACAATTATGATTCCAGTGTTGTCAGATTTTACTGCCGATTTGAAATATGTTCTCTGATCGTAATCTTGACCAACCATTCTGGAGATTTCACTCTTTCCCCATTCAAATAGATAGGAACTGCACTTTCATGACTAGAAATAGCTTCCCGGGAGTGTTCCAAAGATGGCCGCCAGTGGACTGACATGAAAGACTTTGGCGGCGTTCAGAATGGCGTACTACAATACTATTACTATTTCTGCTAAAGACATGTAAAAAGTCTGTGATTAGAGGGAACCTGGCAAAAAAAAAAACATTAAACAAGTAGAAAAAAAAAAGTATATGGCAGAAGTAGTACGAGCAGTATGGGTAGTATGCTATTCTGAACTAACTTAGCCCTAATCTACATCAACACCTGATTGCACCACCTAGTGGTGAAGCTTAGTAGCAACAAGTGAATATTGTGCATCGGCACTCTACTGCTTTTCCTGCAATGCCAGGATGTAGAAGGTTGAATTTCCAACTGAATTTAAACCACTGAAATTATAGAGGCGAATTTGTAAAGCATGTGGTTGGTCTCTTTATATGTCAGTCTCTTTCTGTTTAAGTGGGCGGTTCTTGAATAAGCTGCAATGTGGCTAGGTCATTCGCTTTCTAGTCAAAGATCTGGCTACACAACACTCTAAAGAACTAGGTTACTCACAGATGTAGTAGTATTCATGACCTGGTCGGAACTCGAAGCCCAGGGAGAAAGGTGTGAACAGCTGGAACTTCTCTGAAAACTTAAGAGGCCCGTTCGGACTCAGCGGGCGATTGCACTCCCAGCGCTTGAAGCCTTTCATGTGGTGGTTGCAGGTTGTGTAGCCATCATAGTTGACCATGTAAAGGATATAGCGTTCCATGCGCTCCTGAGGAAGGGGCTCCTCATAGTGCGGACAGTAGATGTCCAGGTAGTCATTGATGGCCACCTCCACTGTGTATTCACCATGCAAGAATCTGAAGAAATAGAGAAAAAACACAAACAACTTAAAATGTTTTGCGTCAAATGCCAGTGTACCGTTTGAGATGAACAAAATCTGAAAGTTATCACAATGACAGGCAGAAGATTAAGAAGATTTAACATCTTTTAACACAAAACTCCCTCAAAGAAGACCCTTTCATCACGAAAGAGAAATTGCTAGAAGCTCCTGTCACTCATAGTGAAGATATTCTCCATGTTGTCAGTGACAGGATGGGATTGGTGGGGGGGACTTGGTGCTAAGGGCCAAACTGACTGGAATGACCAAGTGGAGGTGTATGAGCAGAGACTGACAGGGGTTCAGAGTGAGAGAGCCACTTCATTAAGGGGTTTCACATGGTCTGGCTTCAGCCCAGCTCTACTGAAATGAGTTTGCAGGCTGGGGCAATTTAGACACAAATTGAGCACCTGCAGGAAGGTATGAGTGAAGACGTAGAAACTGTAGCCACTTTGCTGGAACTGTGACTTCACGTGCAGATGGACCATCAGGCATCTGAACACACTAAAGGGTGGTTATACAGTGGACCCAAAAAGCACCTGGACCCTTAAAAGAATAGTTCACCCAAAAATGAAAATTCTGTCATCATTTACTAACCCTCAGGTCATTCCAAACCCATATGAGTTTCTTTCCTTCGTGGGACTCAAAAGGAGGCAGAATGTTAGGAAATGACAGCCTCAGTCAGCATTCACTTTCATTGTATGGAAAAATGATGCAATGAAAGTTAATGGTAACTGAGGATGACATTTTGCCTTTAACATCTTTTGTGTTAGACAGAAGACAAAACAACATGACTAGTGTTGCAGTGATTTTTAGAGGATATATGACGTCACTGTCCCTCAAATTCAGAGTAACCACAAGTGTTTTTCATTATATTAAAGGGATAGTTCACCCAAAAATTAAAATTCTCTCATTATTTACTCACCCTCATGCCATCCCAGATGTGTATGACTTTCTTTCTTCTGCTGAACACAGATGAATATTTTTAGAAGAATATCTCAGCTTTATTGGTTCTTTTAATGCAAGTGAATGGTGGCCAGAAAACTGAAGGTCCTAAAAGCAGCATAAAATTAATCCATAAGACTCCAGTGGTTAAATCCATATCTTTAGAAGCGATATAATAGGTGTGGGTGAGAAACAGATAATTTAAGTTCCTTTTTACTATAAATATCCACTTTCACATCTAAAAGTCACATGTGGGACTTGTTTAGTTTCACTTTCAAATCTAAAACTGGAGATTTATAGTAAAAAGGGACTTAAATGTTGATCTGTTTCTTACCCACACTTATAATATTGCTTCTGAAGATATGGATTTCACCACTGGAGTCTACTGGATTACCTTTATGCTGCTTTTATCTGCTTTTTGGACCTTCAAAGTTCAGGCCACCATTCACTTGCATTGTATGGACCAACAGAGCTGAGATATTCTTCTAAAAATCATAATTTGTGTTCATCAGAGGAAAGAAAGTCATACACATCTGGGATTAGGGTGAGTAAATGATGAGAGAATTGTCCTTTTTGGGTGAACTATCCCTTTAACTATGGACGTGTTTCATCAACAGTAAGTGTTAAATGGCCAAAGAGTGTCCAAATATTTTTTATCTTAATTTTTAACAGTTCATCTATTGGGGCCACTGTAATGTATGTTGGGATATAAATGTGATCTTTGAAAAAATATATATTACTGACATTTGCCAGCTGTTCAAAATAGGTATATTCTCTTCAGTGAAGTATATATGATTGACTAACGGAATGATGTGAGTAAAAATAAACATATATATATATATATATTTTAAATGTTTAAATATGGAAAATGAAATAAAAAATAATAAATAAAATGTTTCAGATTAAGCACAATATAGTCATAGCATAGTGAACATTATTGACTGATACTTCATAAAGATACTCTATAAGGAGAGTCCTTCATCTAACAAAATTGGGGACTCATTTTTACTGAGTCAATGTACAGTATGGTCTAACCTTAGCTAACATCCGCGTGCGGTTTTCACCTGGCAAGAAAAGAGTGTAGCCTATATTGTAGACATCGACACAGACAAATGTGTGTGTGTGTGTGTGTGTGTGTGTGTGTGTGTGTGTGTGTGTTCATGAGTCCTTCAAATCCTCTCTTTCTGTTCACAATGTGAAGATTACATGAATAAGGTCTAACAGCTCCAGCAGAGAGACTCTTATGGTTTGTCACCAGTGCGGTTAACACACCTGCTCCACCCTCCATTTTTTATGCCATCAAAGCAGCCCTTTTCACTACAGACACTACAGAACACAAGACTCAAATCAAGTGTTCACGCTATGTGAATGCGCATTTAGCAGGATATCAAAGTGAAACAAGGGCGAGATGAAATCAAAAGAAATGCATGAGGACCACAAAAGCCACAACACAAGGATCTCACTCTTACATGGTCAAAAGTATGTGGGGACATGAACATCATACCCATAAGTGCTTTTTGAACATTTCATTTCAAAACCATGGGGATTACTAGGAAGTTAGTCCTCCCTTTGCTGCTATAAGAGGTTCCACTTTTCTAAGAAGGCTTTCCATTAGATGATGGCTGCAGGGATTTGCTCTCATTCAGACACAAGAGCATCAGTAAGGTCAAGCTGATGTTGGGTGATGGGGTCTGGCTTGCAGTTGGCGTTCAAATTCATTCCAAAGCATTCAATGAGATTCAGGTCTGGGCTTTGTGCAGGCCAGTCACATTTTTCCACACCAGACTCAGTAAACCATTTCTTTATGGAGCTCACATTGTGCACAGGGCCATTGTCATACTGGAACATTCTATTTTACAGAAAAAGTTTGTTTATAGAGATTGCATGGCTGTATGCTTGATTTTTCATGCACCTGTTAGTAATGGGTGTAGCTGAAATAGCTAAACCCCCTAATTAGAAGGGGGTGTTCACATGCTTTTGACCAAGTAGTACACCAAGTGCTCACTCTAGTTTTAAAACAAACTACTGAACCTCCCTCGAAAAAATAAAATCATATGATATACACAAAAAAGGCAAATGTCGCTTTGCTTTGGTGGCTGTGAGGTTAGATCTTCATTAATCAGAAAATCACATGGCTCTGTTTTCTGGGGGTCTTTGAGGGGTGAAGGGGCAAAAGACGGGGGGCTTTGGAGAGAGATTTGGCATCAGATGACAGCTAATCTAGGTCTGGAATTACTGTCAAAGGGCCAAGACAGGCCAAACACCAGCTGTAGCAGCAAACGAAGCTTCTCCAGACGTCTACTTGCCTTATAACTGTTGCCCAGAAAACAGCCCCCTTCACACCGCTTGACTTGGTCCCTTTTCCTTTTTTCTGTCACTTATTTCTTTATCCATAAGCAATACTTTAAACCCCCATGCTTATATTACAGTCAACATGGACTACATCAGTGATGCTCTCCTAGTTCGCATCATAGACATCTTGAAAAAAACAACTCATGTTCATCTTTATCCTGCCTCAGCACAGAGCAACCAAACATTTCTCTCCCTAGCAGCGAAAAACGCTTCGTTCGCTCCGGAGATATATGTAATCCATCTTTTTTCTACTTGTTTAATGTTTTTTTTTTTTTTGCCAGGTTCCCTCTAATCACAGGCTTTGCCAGTAAACGATATCGAGAGCAGAGAGAAGATTAATGGGTGAAGGCATTCACCATAGGACCCTCCTGATGTTTACGGAGCTCTAAATTTAATCATCTTGCCATAAAAACATGTGTTAGCGGCCCTTTAATGCAAAGTGCGTTATCATTACTACACATTCCGCGGGTCAGGCATCTTTCTTTCAGATTCATACGGTGCATTATGCCTTAACAAATCGATAGCAATGCCCCGTCCCCGCTTTCACTCCCAGATGTCATTAAATCCGGAGGAGTCGGCCAAATGGTCCGACACACTGAAGCAACACGTCATTCCCCTTTGATTCAAAAGTATCTCGCTGTAAAAAATGACTTTACAGCCGATGGCTGGTAGATACGGGGTAGCGGACGGGGAGAGATGACAGATGGAAATATCAATAAGTGAGCCCAGAGTGTTTAGAGAGAGCTAATGCATGCAGTTAGGTGAGCGCGCTTCATAAATCACACTATAGTAAGTTCACTGCTCCTCTTCCCCAAGTCTTCTGAGCACAGTCTTGATCAGACCACCCTGAACTCCTCTCTCACTCAGCCGATACATCAACAACTGATCTCACATCAGCTCTAAATGAGCTGTGTAACTTCCCTTTCACAGAGTGAGATTTTCATTACAGGTATACATTCTTTAAAATAAAGTGTATGGAAGCAAAAAGGGTTTTGCAGACTGATGTCATGAGAAAACCTTCTTTAAAATTTCTCATTTAAAATGAGAAATTTCTTTAATGTCTCAGTTTTTTCTCCTAGACAGCAATGAGATTAAATGGAGAGCAAGTGGAGACTTGAAGTCTACTGCTTTTCAAAAAATTTCCTGAGAAAAAGACCACAGGAATCTCACATCTCCTCTAGAGTTTCAGAACAGATCACAACATTGTCACAAACTGTGTTCAGATTTTGCTAAAATACCAATGTAGACAGTCAGAAGTCAGAGATATGGTTATCAGCACGTCCGATATAAATATTTATCACGACATAGATTTCCTACCATTAATGAGGAAAGGAATGTATTTCACATGTTTGTTATAACCACAAGAATGAATGCAAACATAACTTGTTTGTTTACAATAAACCCCAGAGAGTAAGCCACCTCTAAAGTATACTCAGTTTAGGATTTAATCCTACATAAGGTGTGTGAACTCTTTTCGATGAAATTTCACCAATTTCATCATCTTCAGCAGACGTTTGACTCCACTGACTTTCTTGTGACCCTTCACACTCCAGCTCAGTAGGTGGCGGTAATGCACCATAAGATGGATTGCCAAGTGCCAATAAACATCACAAAAGGAAGAAGAAAAACTTTTTTTGCCTGTAACAGCGCTATGGATCATGAAAAATAGTACTAAACTAAATAATACATAAATAACAGCAATGGTGTTGATGTCGGAGTTACTGTTGTGCTCAGTCGATAGCTTTATTGCATTGTCAGTGCTGTCTTACGATATCATATAAGCCAGCTATCTAGCTAACAGCTACCAAGCCTTATTACTGGTTTCCACGACAGCAGGGCTATGTAGCCACTAGCCTGCTAATACTTCTTAACAGGCTGATTTCATGACTGTGATTCAGTTAGCTTGTTGTGTGTATAACTTTGCCGAGCTGCTTGCGTTTTTAGCGAGACTTACCTTATCTAAACCTCTAGATGTAGAAAATTACTTAACAGTTTATCATCTATATAATTTTTTTCCAATAAATATCGATATCGTTTTATCACCCAGCCTTAGTCAGACATATTTCAAACATTTCAAATGATCTGAGCTATGCTATCCACATTCATTTTAGCTCGATATGTTAACAATTGTCTCAGTTGTTTCAATTTTTTATTTCTCCTATGGAATTATATGAGAAACATCTGTAACATTGTTTTAAGTAGATACTTAAATAAAAAGTGAGAACTCCATTAAGTCTTTTGAACTACGAAAGAGCAACTTCCAAAGAACCTTATATTCAACTCAAGTACCCTATACAGTGAATAATGGTCCTTTGTCAGGATTGTATGTACTTTTGTTCCTGTTTCCTTGTCATGTGATCTGGTCATGTGTTTCCCATGTTCTTGTGTCTTGTCCCCATTGGTTCATTGTTTCATTAGGTTGTTAGCAGTCTTGTTATCTTGTTTAGAGTTCTTAGTGTTCATTGGTTATCTTTGTCATGTGTTCTCCCATGTCCAAGTATTTAACCCTCATGTTTGCCATTGTCCAGTATTGTTTGCATTGTTGTTGGTGTAAGTCAAGTCAAGTCAAGTCAAGTCAAGTCAAGTCAAGTCAAGTCAAGTCCACTCCACTCCACTCCACTCCACTCCACTCCACGTTTGTAGTTGGGGTTTTTGGATTTCACATTTGGAAATAAAACTGCACTTGGGTTCATCACACATCATCGTCTCTTCGTCTACCTGTTGCCAGCCAACGTTACATCCTTACAAAAATTGAGAGTTCTGGCAACCTTCCTGCAAACTTGCGCAAATTTTCCACAAATTCGGCACTCATTTTCTCATGCAAATGGCTTTGCGGCAAACTCTTTATTTTTGCCAAAGGTTTGCTGCAGGTTCACCACTACCAGTGAAGAGCTGCAAACTTCTGGAAAACATTTGTGGTGAATCGCAAGCTCATTTGCATGTGAAAATAAGTGTGGAATTTGCGCCAAGTTTGCGGCAAGTTTTTTTTTTTTTTTTTTATGTAAGGGAGTACCAATGGTTTAGATTTCTTCGCAAACCTAAAGTAATGCAAAGAACCATTGAAGAACCTTTTGTTTTGTTTTTCAGAGTGCATAACATGTGATTACTTGCCTGTGTTCATTTACTTTATTTTGCTCTATAATTCTTTGATGCCACCTAAAAATAGCAGGAATTGAGTCTGTCAATTCAGATTTAATTGATTAATTCAGATTTGTGCCATCGTTGAGGCCTTAAGGTATAACATCCCACAAATTTCTAATTCTGCCTCTGTTTCTTACACCTCCCAGCTGGGAGCAACATATGTAAACTGAAATCCAGCTCTGGATTTTAGGGCTCTTTGAGCCTTTGGTTCATTGTTCAGCTGCTATCATCCCCACAGGACTTCAATTAATCAGACCAAATAGTTCTCGTTCGGCGTGTTTAGAAGGGGGGGCTGACTCTAAGGGTGAAATTTCCTGGCGGTGCGGTTAAAGAAAAGGTTTGAAGTGCAGTGATTTACGGCGTTGTTTGGCTGGCAGAGAGCCTCAGTTCCAGAATTTAGAACTTCTTTTCATAAATGTTTGCCAGTAGAAGAGCCTGTTTTCAAGGCCTGAATCAGGAAGCATCGTTAATGCAAGAGGTTAAAACCAAACAAGCAGATCAGATAAGACACAATCTGTGAATCGTGGTATTTAGAGGCTCCTGGCTGGTGCAAACAAAACTGTTACAATTGAATGTGTAAGATAAGAACAACCAATTTGTGCAATGATGTGAATTTCAGAATTGGACAAATGAAGTGGAAATGTGAGTTTGAGTGTTTTATAAATAAAACATAGACAGCTTGTGTTTCTGTAACCACTAAAGGTGGAGGGAGGGGGTGTAACTTACTCTACCTCTGCACTATTGGATAAAGACAGGCCAGCTGTCTAGACGGAGAGAGAGAGACCCAAGAACGAGACAAACAATAATTATCCTTCTTTAGAAAGCCTTAGACTCTGAGCCAATTCATTCATAATATTCCACACCAGATTTTGCCACAAAGCAGATGGTGAAGTTTGCCAAACTCTGCCAGGTCAAACAGGAATGATTAGTTTGTGGAGTTTGGGTCGCATTTAAAACTTTGCCAGGCTGTTGGCTTTGTCTATCCTAAACCTTTGAGTTGAGTGGCAGCCAAAGCAAATAAATGCATTTATTCTGCAATTAACCAGTGACCTGGTCATATTAGTACAGGGCAAACACAGGCAACTAATAACCTGGCACAAGACTCACACACTTCAGGCATAATTCTCCGTCAAACGCAGCATCAATAGGTTGGAGACACATCACCTCGGGCAAGCTGCAGGTGTGTATGGTCGGTCCGAGCGAGTTTTGGGATGATGAGGGCAGCTATGCTCAGGTCGGTTCTAGTGTCAAGGGTTTAGTAGCACATTTCATGCGGTGGGGGGAGGTTAGCATGTGTGTGTGTGTCTGAGAGTGTTCGTATGCACATGGATGTGTGTGAGAATGGCCCTTTGTGCCGTCGGCTCTGGGTCTGGAACCCATTTCCACATGCTCAGCTTGGGCTTGGTCTGTGGACCACCTCTCCCCATGTGGAACATGTTTATTGTTCTTTGTGTCAGGCAGACGCCGAGACCTCTGCAGCCCCCTCCTCCCTCCACATCTCCCCACAATCTCTCCTGTTATTCCAACTCTGCTTGTGCAATTTTCCTATCACAGCATTTATGCAAACGCTATCCCAGCTGATGTTCAGACAGTGCTTGGAAAAATGTAGGGGAATGGTTGAGAAAAATAAAACAAACAAAAGAAGAAAAAGTTTGGGATAGATGCCCCAGGGGACAAAACACCAGTGCACTTAGTGTGAGAGGAAGATTAATAGTTGTTTTGTTTTTCTTTTCAAGAAAAAGTTAGCCTAAAAATGAAATTTCTGTCTATTGTGACGTTCCAAACTGGTATGATTTTTTTCTTCCGTGAAACACAAAAGGTGAATTTCTGAAGAACATCCTAGCCTCTGTTTTCCTTGTAATTATATTTATCCTCTTCACACATACAATCAAACCGGTGAGATTACACTAGGCTGGCCTCAGAGGTGTGCGATCAAAATGGTGTTATCTGCATTTGCTCTGCTGACTACCAGGACAGAACAACTGAAGCATGTGTCATAGTGAAACAGCTGCTCAAATAGTCTTTTCAACATCACAATATCTTTATTTTTGTATGTTGCAAACATTCAAATAATCACAAAATAAAAGTTTAAAGCCATTAACGTCTGAGTTGGCTGTTTTGATGCAGCGACCTTACCTATCATTATTAGGCCTGTCACGATTATTAAATAATCGTCTGATCTGAGATAACCACGATTATTGTGCAATTTCAATTCCAATCACATTTTACTGTCCAAATTAGGGAATGAATGGTGCATTTGAGTGTCTCTGGTGAACGCAAAGCACTCCGGTTTCCCTTTAAGTTAACGATCATGTAATTGCAAATGTTATTTGTCATTTTGTGATCATACATGCTGTTTTAATGACACACAGTGACATAGAGGAGCCCTGTGTCATGCCCAAGATGATAGAATGGAGAAATACAGAATTTCCAAGGTCTTTCTTCATGTGAAATAAGGGCTTGTGGGTTTAATCGGAGAACCTTAAAGTAACGTGTAAAAGTAGAAGAATTTTGGATAGAAATATTTGACTATTGCATACTTTAATATAATAAAATATAATATAATATAATATAATATAATATAATATAATATAATATCAGGTTGGCTGGGTTCCAACGACATGTAAATGCCAAATGGACTAAGACTAAAGTTGACCAAAAAGAGACTTTTGTCAAAAAGGATCAAAAATCTATTTTATGTATTTTAAAAATATTTTTGTATTTAAAATATATTTTTTAAATGTCATTCATAAGTTTTTAAAGCCTTTTTTTTTTTTTATTTGCTTTGTTTTATCCCCTTTTTCTCCCCAATTTGGTACGCCCAATTCCCAATGTGCTCTAAGACCTTGTGGTGGTGTAGTGACTCAATCTGGGTGGCAGAGGACAAATCTCAGTTGCCTCCCCATCTGAGACTGTCAATCCATGCATTTTATCACGTGGCTTGTTGAGCATGTTACCGTGGAGACATGGTGCTTGTGGAGGCTTCACGCTACTCTCTGTGGCATCCACGCACAACTCACCATGTGCCCCACCGAGAGCGAACCACATTATGGTGACCATGAGGAGGTTACCCCATGTGACTCTACCCTCCCTAGCAACCAGGCCAATTTGGTTTCTTAGGAGACCTGGCTCAGCATGCCCTGGATTTGAACTTGCAACTCCAGGGGTGGTAGTCAGCATCTTTACTCACTGAGCTACCCAGGCCCCCCAGTTTTTAAAGCCTTTTAAAGGAATCATGTAAAAGTTAAATATGAATAAATTACTTCTTAAGGTTTACGAAGCAAACAGACACCAATGACAAAAGTATGACAATTAATCTTAATAATCGTGAGAGCCCAAAACCAGACAATTAATCGTCATAATCACAACTATTTGTTTGACAGTTAATCGTCAGCCAAATTTCATAATCGTGACAGCTCTAATCATAATCAATCATTATAAACATCCTAAAATCACATTATATGTTAAATAGTACAAAATTCCTTCCTCCAGTATGTCTGCTGTGAAGTGTAAGGTGACATTTTTTAAATATATATATATATATATATATATATATATATATATATATATATATATATATATATACAGTGTGCATTAAATAACTGATGCTGGGGGATTAGTCAGTAAAGTAAGAATTCACGAAGAGGCTATTAAGGACTGGGGCTGTTAAGCTCCAAAATCACCATAAAAGTATTACAAAAGGGGTCTATATGACTTGTGCATTATGTTTCAAATCTTCTGATGCCATAAAATAGCAGAACAGACTAAAAGTCATTTTTATTGAAAATCTTTACTTGGCCCATTTCTTTATGTGAGAAGTAGTAATGTCCAATTTGTGAATTTTTCAGTGGGTCAGTTTATCCTGTTCAAAAACGTTCAAAAATCAGAGAGATCTGGTTCTCAACCCACTGACTTAATGAAAGGATCGCAGCAGTTATCAGCTCCTGGAGGGGAAGATCATCAGTGAATGACTTAAATTTTGGATTTGTTTCTCACACAAAGCTTTTGTATGACTTCAGAAGACTTGGTATATACCACAGAATTTGTATGGTCCACTTTTATAAAATCATATATGGGGGTGCCCCAGCCTCAGTCCTCATTGGTGCCCAGGATATTCTTTAAAAATTCAACTTAAATAAAGCCTGTTTGGAACAATGGTTTGGGGTGAACTATTCCTTTAAACCTTCTTTTGCACCAATGTCTAGTTACTGTTATGGGTGAGTAGGTCATTGTGTCGGACATAATTATCCAAGCACTGTGTGTTCTCATTTTCAAACAAAATCTGTGTTTACATTCATCTCCCCCTCATACGGCATCCTCATTTACTGTGGGCCGCTGTGGTGTGGCAGCAGTCAGATAAAAGCGCTGCGTCCTCACAGAAAAACTACGCCTCCCATTTTAATCACATTTTTATGTCTCAGTCTGTTTTGTAAGACCTTTTAGTCACTAAAAGAGAGTGGGAGAAAATAGAACTGACCATTGTAATCCGGCAAATTAAAGGACAGGGAACAAATCTTCAAAAGTGTGTTCAGAGAGTAGCTGAACGCTGGGCTGGTGTTTGTCACTGTGCCGCGGCTCTAATGGGGTACTAACAGAGACTGTTTACACATACACAGCAGCTTTTGTGCCTCAGTTGTGATATAAGTCTATAGGTTTACATCCATTTAGTATGTATGCACATTTTAATAGTTTCTTATACCTTTTGAGTTGAACAAAACCTGCTTTTCTTTAATTAATATTTGGGCTTTTTGACTTTAATCAGACAGGACATTATTGAAGTGACAGGAAATGATGGTAGAGGGATGCGGAAATGACTGAATTTGGAATAGAACTCAGGTCATCTGCTCACAAGGTGCCACCATGCAACATGTTGCTGTGTACCAGAGGAATTATTTCTAGCTCAGTTATCAGTTGTTTCATTGAAGTATCACACAAAATTCCTTAGGAGACATAAAAATAGAGTACAGTGATGGAAGATTCATATTGATTGCATAACTCTTATAATTTGATCTTGGTAAGAAATGTTTGAGATCACATTGAAATCTATGACTTATGATTGCAGACATCAGTGTCTTTGATCAGTGGTTCCCGACCTAGGGTCTGGGGGTGCGGAACCACAAATGCTTTGAGGTGGTCAAAGATACTTAAAGTGCACTATACCAGTAAGACAGCATGTCAGCGTCCTCATCTGATATAAGCAAAATCTCAACATAAACATTAAAAAAAACTCTAAAGACTTTTACATTACAGCAACTGTAGCAAAACTTAATTAAATGTCGCTCTACCAACGAGAGCATCTTTGCACAACGGCATGAGGATGAAGCACACCAAGTGCATTTAAGTTTATTTTTCTTAGATCTTAAAAATGCAATGAATAAATTACCTCAGCAACTATTGAATAACACATTTGTCAAGTGTTATCTATCTATCTATCTATCTATCTATCTATCTATCTATCTATCTATCGTAAGAAATAGTGCATTAATGCATGCAAATAATTTAAAAATGTTTAACGTGTTAATTTTTCTTAACCGCAATTAACAAATTTACCATTAATACAGCATAAACCAGTATAAACACTGGTTGGAAGGGTGGAACCTGCCCGGAGTCATTACACTGACACACACTTCACAACACACACACAACAGCACTTCCATGTCAATGATAAAATGATGGAGAAAGGACCTCTTAATGCTTTTTGCTGTACAAAACAAGCCTAGATGGGACTTGTGATAGAAATCAAGTATTTTTCAGCCTATGTAAGGTGCATTTTAATTACCACAGGAGCACATCTAGTCTTAACTATCATCAAAACGCAGAATGAGACGTTTTTGTTTGCAAGCACTTTTCTTGTGTTCAAAGTGGTGCTTGACGCTAGCGTTGGCACCCTGACGCGAATCATGAACGCAACTTTACGATTGCTGTAACAAAGCAGATAGCTACAGTCTACTGGAAGATTAATATTGTGGATGATGACAGTTTAAGAGATTTAATTGCCCATTGCAATGAAAATGCAACATATGGGGAGACTAATTCTTTCAAATTGTCAAACTCCCAATTAGACTTTGGGAAATGTTTAATGTTACTTGAGTTGGTGCTATTTTAGTGCATTTCTATCTTTATACTGTGGAAGGCTTTGTTTGGAAAATGTTAATAAAGCATTATATTGTTACATATTATTATGTTTTCTTTCCTAAGATGGAAATAAATGCATTTTGACAGGAAAAGAAGTATATAAGTTCATTGGGGGGAGGGGGATTGCGCATCTTTTATGCGTGGGGGGAGGGGGGTGCTTCTAGGAAAAAAGGTCTTTGATGATATGATATTACTTGATTCCTTACACGTATTGCGACAGTTCAGGTTATTAAGGTTAATGCTCTATCGAGATTTAAATCAACAACACCTACCTCCCTACCCTAAATCTTAAACCTAAACTCTAATCGACAGTGTCCTAAAAAGCTAAGTGTGACATAATAAGTACAGCTGTTGAAGCAACCACATAATTTTGTGGTGCTTCTATGACACTTTCGGCTCACATGTTGACACATGCTTCTCAAGACTTGTACCTTGCTCTTTTGCATTGCAAGTGCAATGCTCTATCGACTGACCTACCGCAACATTTTATCACACTTGAACAAGCATGTAAATGTACAGTAGTTGGTTATGTAAAGCAAACGTTAAAATGTATCACCTTACAAGTCATGCAGCATAGTAAACGTGTTTAGATGTCATATGTTTAAGGAACAGGGTAAAAAGTGTCTATGTATCTGTAGTTTTACTTGTGATTTGTGTGAGAAGGAATAAAAGTCATTGCTGTTTTAGTGCCTCTAGTGTTTAAGCAGGAAAGTTAAGCAATACGTACAAGGTGCCACATTAAAATAATTTAGTAAAAATTTAGGTATAGTAACCTATAGAGTCTATGAGACCAGGCTGTGATTCTGAATTTCATACAAAATTTTATTCAAAATAGTATTTATGACTCAGAAATCATAATCATTAAACAACATTGTTCTAAATTCTGAATTATTATGTAACATATTTATGACCCTGTTTTCTTTAAAATTAACTTTTCCTTAAAATGTTATTATAAATACATGTTGTGCTAGGAGCTAAGGATGTCTGTCACAGTGTTTGGCATTTACTTTGCATATAGGTGTTTGGTTCACAGCTCACCACGAGCTCTGACGGTGAGTGTAATGAGGCTTCCATGATTCTAAGAAACTTCCCTTTCGTACCTGCAGACGACTGTTGAGAAGCCACACCGTATCCCTGTCTTAATCCCTCACCACCCCCTTAAACAACACACACACTGCTTAAAACAACACACACACTCACACCCACCCACAACACGCAGAGTCCCTACAACAATACACACTCCCACCCAAAATACATAAACTCTCTGAAAAAACCCTTTTTCACACACACTCCCACCAAAAATACACAAACTTTCTGAAACACACACACCTCTCTGAGTGAAGAAACTATTTGCTCCCAAATCCACCCCCCCCCCCCCAAAAAAAAATAAAAACTATCTACACTGCTGTGGAAACAGGCATAAAGGAGCATGTGTGTATGACAGAGAGAAAGAGTGAAACTCAGCAATAGTTTCTGGGTGGTTTTAGCAGAACAGGGAGATTAGCAGAGATTTCAGAAACACACACACAAACAGAAACTGAAGGAACAACACACAAGCACATACATGTTTAACTAGCTATCTAAAAAAGGACAGAACTGTATTGTTTTATCTACTGTAAAGCTAATTATAATTACTACAGGATCACCTTAAACCAACCCCTAAAAGAAAACATTTGCATTTTTAGAATACATTTTTTTTTATAATTATTAACCTTTTTTATGAATTATTTTTACCTTTGAGAATGTCACCAGTGGGAGGTTTTGTATGATTTAGTAAAACTGCTAAATGTAGTAAACACATTTCCCTATACCGCTGCAACCTGGCAGCTTTCACTCGTAAGGTTAAACACACAGGACTTAACGTTTAGCATTATTTAAACAGCAGCTTCAATTCAAACCCCTCTGGATGGCATTTTTTATCCGTACTGAAGCTTTCATCAATACTGAGAGAAATATGAGGTCCAACCAGCATTTAAATCTAAATCAGCACTAATTCTAAAAGTATTCTGGAAGACATTTTAATCAAGAGCAACTACTGAATGGATTCCATAACACATATTAAGTCCTTCAAGCTTGACTGTATTTAAAAATAAAAACATGTGTGAGGCCATGATCCAGTCAAACATCTCAGGGGGTCTCTGCTCTGTAATCAGTGTTAAACAATTCTGAAAGCTGTTAACGTTGACTGGCCGATCTCTTCCCACTTATTTGAGCGGTCATAGTTTTGACGGACAGCGCTGGCAACTGATTAATCATGCACTTGCCAAGTCTTTTGTTTCCATTTCATTTTCCAAAAGAAACATGCATTCTGAAAACATTTACATGCAAGAACCAGTGATACGTGGAGAATATACAGAAGGGTTAAGCGGCATATTAACCCTTTTTACCTCAGCCATGTGCAATCACTTTCAGGTTGTACAAAGTGTGGATTTCATGGCGCGGTACCAGATTACGGCAATTAAAGGGGGGTTGAAATCCAGTCTCGCTGCGCGTGACAACCTCTAGGGGGCTGCTGGGATCCGAGCTGTGTGATTGTGAGTGCTTTTCTGCACAGTGTGATAACATGCTGTTTCTCTCATCATGGGGTGAGTAAACACCTGTCTTAGAAAATACACCATCGCAAACAAACAAACAAACAAACAAGAGTGCAGTGCTGCGCTTTACCAAGAAGGGCATGCTTGTGCGTATTGACGTGTACAAATGCATGTAAAACTAAACACACACACACACAAATACACAGGAAACCCTGTAACTGTCTCTGTTGTCTCGCGTACACACACACTCGCTAATGCTCTCCGCCTAATTCTAACTTGCATAACAAACACACAAAACAGTTTGAGAACGTTGTTCTCGGGTTTCTACCTCTCTATGTAAAAGGGACTATGTTTGTCTGGGGGCATCAAATAGAAAATGATGGTAATGCCATGCACTCTAGAGCTAAGTGTATCACCCGTCCCACTCTCCCTGACCTGCCCTCTTTGTCTTTTTTAACACCATTAGCAAAGTGCAGGGTAATAGCTTTATAAGCCCGCCCCGGTCCACGGGAGGGGGATTGGGTGACGGACTCTCATCTTGCCCAGCCTCTTTTAAAATGGCTTGATGTATTCTTTTCTTTCTCTATGTGAGTACCAGGGCCATTTCCTCGCCATCGCCCCTCTCGGTCAAACATCTCATGCCAAATCCTTCCTTCTAAAAGCTCTAACCAATGTTCTCTGTACTTCTGCTTCTCTTAGGAAAGTAAAAAAAAAAAGAAAAAAAAAAAAAGATCCTCAGCAAAGGCATGCCATGCTAACCCACAGATGAACCTGTGTCTCACTAATTTTTCCTATGTTGAGAAAAGGCTGTCATGTATAATCAGCGGTTCTTTGCTCAGGGTCTCTCAGAACATCTGCATTCTCTAACAAAAGGAAATTAGATAAAACAGCAGGAAATATGGCAAAATAAACCATTAACATAGTTTGTGCTTTTAAGAGTGTTGCTGTGTGTGTGTGTTTGAGAGAGAGGAAGATGACCATACAACATCTTACCAAAATAAAAAAAAAAACACAAGATATGTGTTCTATGGATGAAATGTGCCATAAGATACTGAAAGATTTTAGCTGTTTTGCTAAAACTTTCACCGAACTTTAATGACACCCTATCCAAAACCCCGTCACCCAAAGACAGGTCAGCCAACCCAATGTCAGCAAACCCATATGTGCAATGTGATTCAAGGGCAAAAAGTGATTCCGATTGGCTAAAAAAGTATAGACCACTAGCATCACCAAATGGAATTAAAAAAATTATGATTGTTTTCAAACAGGTTTCCCAAAACTCCACCCCTTACACCCCAAACTCATGCCATTGGTTGAGCAAGTGTTGCTGTATTAGGATGCTCAAACAAAAATAGCAATGATTTAAGGGCACCACAAAGCCACAGTGTTAACACTTTTTGGAGAAATCAGCTCGCAAATGGCTTACTTATAGTTGTCTCAGCATATTCTGCTGGGGTAGGAGAAAGCAAGGACTGATAACTTTCCAAGGAATGGAAACGAAAACCAAATTATTATTATTTTTTTTTTTTTGCAGAATGTAACCAAAATGGGAATAATTCCCTTTAAATTGTTCCTGTGTGAAAACATTATTTTTAAATGTTGGTAACCGATTAATAACCAGTTAATTTTGTTCTGATATATATATATATATATATATTCTTTTTTTTATTTATTTTTTATGAAAGCAAAATCTAAACGGTTTATTACAGTACATTTTAGAATTATACTTTACATTTCCTGTTGCCCAAAAAGTTAGGCTTATCTCTTTTTAGTTGACCATGATAAGCATGTGATTTGATTCAGAAGGAAAATCGTTAAGATGATATTTAGTTCAAACAAAAAACAAACATTACGTTTCTTTAATTTTGTTCCAATCCTTTACCAATTGGAAAGGAGAGAGCAGTACACTGGAACTGGAATTAAAAAATAAGGTTTCTGCTCAGAACGAACCGAAATGAAAAACATTTTGTTTATAGTCCCTGCGAGTAAGTATTTTAACATTGGGGGAAAAAAATACACTGATCATCTTTAAATATCAAATACTACGACTCTGTGCCAAGAAGGCCTTTGTTTCTCACTCAGGATTTGTAGTGAGACATAACATGAGTGCTTGAAGTGGTTACAACTTCTCTTCTTTCATGTGAAAGAAATGAACATTTGTAAAACTTGGAGCCAAACTTGTGTCTGAATCACAGGGCTTTTCTTGTCAATCTCACATTTCGATCAGCCAAAGAAAGCTAATGGATGCATAGACCTTGGATGCATTCCGCGTGGGCATGCGGGCACAGTGAGCTGGGAGTTGCAGTGAAATCCATCCAAATGTTCAGGCAACATTCTTTCATAGCAATTACAGAGGGATAATTTAGGAGATATCCATCAGTACTACACAGAATTTGCAGAGTCATCAAGACCCATGTGTTTTTTCCGCTCCTTTAACCTGGACCAAGAAACACAGGCCACACCCCCAGCTTTGACCAACTGCCATCCATGTTTGGGGCTGTGCGCGATGGGTTCGGTTCCTGGGCTCAGGTGGAGGTCCGCCAGCTCCGCCCGCAACCTGAGCCTTGTAATGACAAGAGCCAAGACAAAGTAGGCAGTGTAGTCACCATCCAGCTCCCAGGCAAGACTCCCAGATGTGAGATAAAAGATACAAGCACAGAGACAAAGTTATCTGCAGCCTGCATCAGCCAGCGGGGGAACTGGAAACCTGAGCCTATTGAGGCGACTGGATCAGTGTGTCTGAAACGCCCACAGGAGTAGAGCACGGTGGCAGTGTGGTGCAGCCCCCTGGGCGGAAAGGTCCAAAACACAAGAAACCCAAGCCACAACTACCGCCCATTTCCCAGGATCCCTTTCCTCTACACCCCCACCACCATCCCAACAGGCTCTGGTTAGGTTTTCCTTTCTAAACACTCTTCCATAGTGATGAGATGACAGATTTGGCTAGGAGATACGTCTGTTGTCACAAGACTCATCCTCCTCTTCTTGCCCTTTCATGTAGTAGTCATACATTAGCTGTGTTTTTCTTTGTGAAAGGTGACAGAGTGAGAATGGATCTCTGTGGAGTCTCTGCAGTTTCTGTTTGTGGCCAGATCACAGTGCACAACCTTTTCATGAAAAGTAATGAACCAAGATCAGAGGTCTATGATATCACAAAAAATGGGATGAGGGAAAATGCATGGAAAAGATATCTAAACCATCTAGAGAATCATCATAATACTTATTTCTGGGCCAGAGAAATTAGGGCCTCTCTTTCAAGGGTATTTCATATTTCTTACGGAACAATAAGGCTGCCACCGCTGATGAAAAGAGCGAGTGCTTACCCGACAGAAGTAATGCATTTTTCATGACCTTGTACATGTCATGTCTACATTTACATTTATGTTCTTAGCAGATGCTTTTTCACCAAACTAACTTAAAATGCACAAATCACGCAATTCCTGGGACAGGTAGCATGATGAGAATGCATCATGCATACTAAGCTAAGCCTCAAATCCTAAGAAACATACAATTACAATAATTACAAATTATACCATGTCACTACTAAAATTACTGAAAAATACATGGCCAGAATACTGTACACCTACATACCTCTATGCGACAGAGTCAGCGACAAGTAATTTTTTTTATAAGTAAATTATGTAATCTCAGTGTAAGATCCAAAGAAGGTCAATTCTAGTTTAGTAGGCTTTGTTGTAATGTAGAAGAAAAGTAAGGATTTTATTTATTTAGAGTTTGCTTCACCAATTAGGAACAAGTATGGTGGTCTTTGGATCCAGGCAATCAGGAATCTTGAGTGTGGTGTGAGGGCGGGTGGGGTTAGGAGACCTAAATGGTTGATTGTAGCGGCTGGGCTGGTGTGGATGGATTTATGAAGGATTGAAGGTAGTGGGTCAGGAATAGTGTTTTTGCAATTATTTGCAATAGTGTCATGCTCAGGAAGTGTGTCTTGAATTGTACCAGATAATGGCAGCCAATGCAGACACAAGAGCAGAGTTGTAACACGAGAGAATTTCCGAACAGCAGCATTTTAGATGGATTCAAGGGGACCTGTATTGCAGATGCGTTTAGGCCGACATGGAGGAGTATAGCAACAGTCTAGCTGAGAAAAGAGATAACATAGGTAAATAAAATCAATTAGTTTTTAATGTGTTCTGCAACGCACCACATCAAGTGTTAGTGGCCTTAGTGTTTCCTGGTTCACAACCTGTAGGTTTAAGGGGCCAGTGCAGAGCTAATTCATCCAGCTCAAAAATATTGTCTGAAAATTACTATCAAGCACCTCTACATGCCTGCTCTGACTTCTCTTGTTGGCCTTCGCTATAGTGGCCTGTTAGGATTTGGAATCAAAGGTCTGCTAAAGTTTTAACCAAGCAGTACAGAAAAGTGACATTGACAGAGTAGTTGAGGTTGGGAGGGGGTGAACAGATTCAGCGCCAAACTCCAAGTCCACACTCATTCCCCTCAAGATCAGGAACAGAGCAGTGGTGGTTTGTAAGATCTTTCCACATTCCTATGTATGGATGCCTCATGTTTGCATCTTGGAAGTTAGCAGGTGTGAGCTGCCATTTCAAAATCAACTAGATGTCCATCCATTGCTGCCTTTTTCATAGGCATTTAGCTAATTACTTTTACATAAATAGTATATCTCTGTATAAAAGTCCACCTTAAATTTAAGTACATTTCACCAAATTTGAAACGGTTTTCCATTTAGGACTCAGAGCTCTATGTGCAGCTGTCAGCTGTTTTGGGTTAAGCCGAGTGAGTGAGGGTTGGATGTCAGGGAAATAAAGACAGCCAGATCAGCTCCAGTGTAACAGACTACAGCTCACTAAAGTCACAAATTTCTAGATCTATTCCAACCATTCTGAACTTCTACTGGACCCTTCTGGGCGGAGCCAACATGGTAACACAATGCATGTTATGGTTTGAACATGACACCGCCACATGATAATTTTTTGATTCTTACATGCCAGTGTCATGCATAACTGACAGCCTTTATTTGACAAGAACAAAATGTAGACAAAACTGTGTGTGGGTTTATATAGAACACATAAACTAGTGCTGAAACTATTAATCGATAAAATCACAAGTTTTGTAGATTAGATATGTGTGCCGTGCTCAAACAAGGTCCTTCAGTGACATAAATTTATAGCAGTGAAAAATACATATGCATTATAAAACTCATTTGGAAAATAGAGATGATTTGAAGCAGAATAAAGGCACAACCCAATTTGTCCAAAGCACTGAGGCGCTTTATGTTTTAAACACTTTATATACACACAGATGATCATAACTTTATAAAGATAGTAGGCTAACTGTAATGGTATTATAAGATTATTATATTATTTATATAATTTAAACATTAGGCTATTGAAACATGTTACTATTTTCAGAGAAGAGAATGTGTTCATGCAGAACATTCTACCTCTTATCAGTTAACAAAAAGTTTGTGGTTTTGTTTTTCTAACATTTATTATTAAGTAGTTTAAATTGTCCTAGTGCTTCCAAACTGTGGACAGTTTTTATTTATTTATTTATTTATTTTATTGATATGAAAATTATATTGAAATATTTAGATTTTCAACTTTTTTGCAATACAAAAAAGTATTGCAATATATTTATTTTTTTAAATAAAAAAAAAATATATAAAATATATGTATATTTATATACCTATATGAAAAATATAAAAGAAAAATAGATGAAATATATTAAAAAAATCATTAATAAATCAATACAGGAAATAAATAGTCTTTTTTTATCCGATTAATCGAAGAAATAATTAGCAGATTAATTGATTATCAAGTTTATCAAATTTTGGTGCAGTTAAAATCAACAGAACAACTAAAGAGGCTATGCTTCAGTGGCTCCAATACAGCAGATATGAGCTGATAGTGGAAGCCTGAAGCTACAGCTGAACACAAGCCGGGGAAGTCGCTGGCAAGGGACAAATCTCTCTTTCAGAAGCCTGAGGTGGTCGGCCAAGCTGGGGGGACTGAATCCATCAGTAAGCCAGACGGCAACCAGGCTGATGGATCGATGGGGGCTGTGACCTCCAGCTCTGCAGCCTGTGAAGCTGGTTGAGAAAGTGACAGTTGAGATTTACCCATCGATCTGGGATGACAGAAGTAAGGAGCACTTAGAAGAATGAAAGAAAGAAAGTCATACATTTAGCCTTTCTGTTAGTCAAGTCTCCTTTGTGAATTTCATCTTCTGTGTTAACCATAGCAAGGTAATCCCAGTGGTGGTCCAAGGGTCAGGGACACTGAGGAGCATAATTTCCCTGCTGTGTGGTTATTAGGAAGCAGTTTAAAATCCCAGAGCTCCATCCTCTTTCCCTGGCATCCACAACTAACAACAAATTAATGACAAAGGCTAAAAGTCCTTCTGCAGCTCAGCAATGAGTCTTGAATGAAACCGTTTATCCAAAGCTCAGGGTGTCCCTCCACCCAAAAATATCTTCTGTCCCAAAGGAAAGGTAATCAGTTCCCAAAGACAATCAGTAAAGGGTCAACCCCATACTGTGGTAATTGACAACAACGCCATTCTGTGTGAATCATGCTCCATCACAAAAGAGCGTTGTTTTTGCATGTCGCTCAGATGCTGGCCCTCCAGTGATCTCTCAGGCTGGCTGAAACCCCGTAATTGTAAAAGGCTGGGACTGGCTGTCCGCAACAGAGAGCTTCAACGGGACTGAAATGTGCGCTAATTGAGCCAACAACATCCAAACCCTCCATCTGTCCATTTTCTCATCTCAAAGGAAACGCCATTCTGAGCTCAGTGCAAGCTGCTCTTGGACACAAAAATACTCACTAATAATGGAGAGGTACAGCAGTCCACCATTATAAAGAGACACAGCACTGTGTTTGTTGAACAAGGGTTTACAACTAACTGCATGAAAGCACTGACTAAAAACACACAAACAAAACAAATATTTTAAAAATTTAATATGATCAATGCTAAAGTTGGATAAGAAAGGCTGCTAATGCCTGCTAAGCTCTCACTCCCTTACATGTGTCTGTTAGTGGCAATTTAATCTACTGTATAACACCGCATAAAGCAAAGATAAGGAACCAGCAACAAAAATCTATACATCTGGATCTAAGAATAACTAAACAGGGATCTTTGAAGATTCTGAAGCTCAACTGCGCATTCTGCTAGCAATGCCAAGGTCATGGGTTCAATTCCCAGTGAACACATAAACTGATAAAATGTATACCTTGAATGCACTATAGTTGGTTTTGATAAAAGAGTCTACCAAGTGAATAAATGTAAATGTATAGTTTCTAACAGAGGCTGTATCTCACATTGCTTAAACAAAAACTCTAAACAATGGATTGGAAAGAAAAATCCTAGAGAGCAGGGCGACATCATGGTCTGACCAGGTTTACACCTCTTTCCCGAGTCCTGCAGAAAGCATGTCTTTGACTCTCAACGGTCATTAAGCCAACTGTAGGGCTAATTAAGCATGGTGTTGTGTGCCATCAGTGCATGGAGAGAACCTGCTGCTTTCCAAGAATATGACTTAATCTTCCTAGTAGAACAAGACAATTTTAGCATCACAACAATTACCAGTGCAGCAAAAAAAAAAAAAAAAAATGTGCTTGGAAAAATGCGACATTGACTAATTACAGGAAAAAAAATAGCATGATCAAGATTCTGATAATCACTTTAATCAAACAGGCACATCTGAGCACGATTCCTTGTTGACGAGAAAATGTCTCACTGTTTTATACGAAGTAATTAGCAAATATATATATATATATATATATATATATATATATATATATATATAATGACCAAAAGAAGCAAGAAGGTGCTCCAAAATTTATGCAATAGACTGTCATTGGTTTTCACAGTATACTGGTACTAAACGAAATACAATATTGCCACTTTTGAAATGTCTGTACCTGACGACAGTCTGGTATTCAGTTCAGGCACTTTTATGCAATGTGTCAAAGTTTACATTCAGGGGTGTAAAAATGCATCAATTTGAGAATGAAAATTCAATGCATTGAATGCAGAATTAAAAATTCTCTTTGAATTGAGAAAGTTCATGCGGAGTTTTGCTTTCTGTGACGTTATTCACTTTTGTGCATCTCAATTTCAGCAAAGTAATCGTTATATTCTTCCCTATTTCCTCCAATATGGTGTTCTTTTAATTTATGGTTTTCCAAACAACTACTTTTGCGCACATTTTGAATTTTCGCTTAAGAAAACCATAATGGAAATGCTTGATACGCTTATAAACTCTCAAAGTTTATGTGATAGGCTGAGGTGGATTTTCTGGAGTTTACTTAATCAAAATGAGCATTAAGGTGCATATGTTTTATACAATTTTCTCTCTCGCAAAAAAACCATGACGTGTTTTGACCATTTGGCCATTTAGGTCACACCAACAATTCGATACTTAGCACTAGTGACAAGCTTTTAAAGGCAATACATTTGAGAGTGTTAAGACCACTATGAAGAACAGTGCCATTCACTGTAAAAATAAAATGTTCCTGCAGGAACTAATAGTAAGTTTCTCAGAAAACTGAAAGAGTGCATAAAGGATCTCCAGAGGGTTCTGTCGATTTGGCAGCTGAGAAACCCAGAATGGTGCCTCAAGAATCTGTACATTTTTACGTACTGTACTGTATGTTATCTTCCCAGAACAGTTAAACTGCTAAAAGAGGGTTAAACTGCACAAAGTGTCTTAAAGGACACCAGTCATAAGCTTGCTGCATGTCACATGGGTATGGAGAGAAAAATATACCCTCATAGGAAGACAATCATAGCTAAAACAAGGACGCTTTTTTAACTTCTCTGCATGAATTCTGACCTCTCAAACATCTGTAAATAGGCTTCTGCTCAGCGGAAACAGTCACCAGCTCAGCAGAACCCTAGCATTATCCCCCACATTTTCACCCATGGTCAGAAAATGAGGGAAGAAACAGAAGCAAGGAGAAAGAGGAAATAAACTTTACTTGTGAAATCTTTGAATTTTTAGCATTGAGAAAATCAGTTAGAGGTGAGTCTATGTTCTGTTCAAATTGATGACTAGTTTCATGACTAGCTTTAGTTGAGCAAATCATTAGCGACAAACCAAACAGCATCATTTGCTGGACAGCTGTCAAACAGCACTGTTCTTCAGTCATTCAGTCAAAACTAGCATGACTAAAATGTGCTTGAATCGATCCTTTAGGCTGGCGAATCGATATTTGCCGATACTTCAAAGTCTGCCGTGATACGATTCCATTCAGAGGCCTGCGATCTATGTTCCGATATTATGTGCCTATTTTACACAATCAATTAAATATTTATTTATTTATTTATTTTGCCCTCAAATGCAACCAAAATATAATTTGATTATTTTATTCAGCTCTTTGTATACACATTGGGACATCCAAAACAAACTAAGGTACTTCAGATGTTTAAAAAAATTATACACATGAACAGCATATTTAGTGCTTATAAAGTCAAATTAATGTAATAAGGCTGCTGCATCGCCTGACGGAAATGCGTAGGGATGTGGCTGACATGAGAGTATTAAAATAAAGGAACATCTTTACAAAATGTCTATATCGATATTTATGCGTTGTATCAATAACATTGGATCGTTGGTCATTGGATCGATGCATCGATCCAGATCGATGGATCATTACACCCCTACTTAAAAGCACTTTTTTTTCTAACCAGTTTCATCTTTGTTAGCTGATATCAGTCTCTCCTGTTTAATGTTATTGTGCTGTTGATTTTAAAGAATTTAAATCCCATTAAGTGCTTATCCTGTTGGACCCTGGGCTCTTACCCCCCATTCTTACACTTTTTCTACAGAAATGGTTCTGGTGCTGGTGCCGCTCTCACAATATGGCGCGATCCAAAAATCCCTCTGTTTGTTTGAGCAGCCTGGCACAGCACCATTGGTTTGACCAATGGCAGATGGTGGGAGTTTTTTGGAATCTGTTTGAAAATGGTGATTATTTTTTCAATTCTGTTTGGTGACTCTAGTGGCGCAGACATTACACACTTCATCTTTAATAAGAGGTGTCCAGCTGTGGTGACAGTGACAACGTCTAAAAGACGTGTGTTTGTGTGCTGCACTGATGTTTGGCAGGAAAGGTAGCCTCTGGGTCCCTCTAATGAGGCAGGGACGAAAGCAGCAGAGGGAGGCAGATTACAGATGAGCATTGTATCGATTTTTAATTGACTGTGTAAAGTTATGTAGGCGGACTGGATTATGAAATTAGCTTTAGCTGTCAATCACAGTTCTGCATAAGGAGTGGGGGGTTGGAGGATGGACACCAATATAAAAACACTGGAAAATGTTTAAGCTCTGGATCAATTGTGCAAAGGGTGAAAGGCCTCTGAAAGAATTCCCTCTATTTTGGCTGGAGGAGGCTCCAATGATTGGCTAAGAAGACAGTTATGATCTCTGACCCCCATTTCTGCAGTGGTACTCTTCGTGTTGACTGTTCACGAATCAGAGTGATTTGGTCAGAGCAGTTCTCGAGACAACAACTTACTGAGTCTTTCTGACAAGTCTGACATAAAACAAGTCTATTTTTGTCTACATAGACATTTATTAATATGTGTTTAAGTGTGTAAATTCTGCGTTTATAGCAGAACCAAACAGAATTGTAAAAACAGCGATTGTTGGATCGTCTTGCCCCAAACTTTCTATTTATTGACTCAATGTTGCTTTGTTGAGATGCTTTAAACGGATAGTTCACCCAAAAATGAAAATGTTCTCATAATTTACTCACCCTCATGCCATCCCAGATGTGTATGCTGAACACAAATGAAAATTTTTAGAAGAATATTTCAGCTCTGTAGGTCCTTAGAAAGCAAGTGAATGGGTACTAAAATTGTGAAGCTCCAAAAGGACATAAAGGCAGCATAAACGTTATCCATAAGACTCCAGTGGTTAAATCCAAATCTTCAGAAGTGATTTGATAGGTGTGAGTAAGAAACAGATCAATATTTAAGTCCTTTTTTACTATCAAACTCCCCTTTCAATTTCACAGTCTTCTTCTTTTGTTTTTGTCAATCCCCATTCTTCTTGCATTTCGCCACTTACTGGGCAGGGATGAGTATTTATAGTTAAAAAGGCCTTAAATATAGATATGTTTCTCACCTACACCATCACATCACTTCTGAAGATATAGATTTAACCACTGGAGTTTTCTGGATTACTTTTATGCTGCCTTTATGTGCATTTTGGAACTTCAAAATGTTAGTACCCATTCACTTGCATTGTGAGGACCTTGAGCTGAAATATTCTTCTAAAAATCTTTATTTGTGTTCAGCAGAAGAAAGAAAGTCATTCACAGTAAATTATTTGTGGGTAAACTAACAAACAGAGCAATGTCTTAATTCAATGTTGTAGTGCCACAGAGTACAAAACTTATTGGAGAAACCAACCTTCGCTTACTTATAGTTGTCTCTGCACAGCTAGTATATGAGAAAGTATTTTAAAATCGAAAAAGTGCTCCACTTTAAAGCACATAAAATATCAAAGTACATCCGAGAACAAAAAAAAGAAACAATGGATTTTTTTTTTTTTTTTTAATGGTTCACTGAAACGAACAGTTTGAAAGAATCTATTTGCTGAAATGAGTCGGACATATAGCAGTTGTCTTGTATGCTTCTCTGGGTCACACACTCCTGTGTCACATGACATGTCATTATAAGATCTGTCCTTTCCCTCTCTCAACAACCACTCTTTTCCATTTCCTGCTGGTAACACACACTCTCGCTCCCTCTTTCTTTCTCTGTCTCTTGAGGATACATCCCCTTTTTTCTACCACTGCCCTACTCTATTTGCATCTTCTCCTTCAAAACCCTATCTCTCTCTCTCCCTCTCTCTCCTCTCATCAGTATCCTGAGGGAAAGGGCAGAAGTCTTTGATCTGGTCTTGCTTTTTTCAGAGGTTGAGGAGTCCTGAAATGGGAAGTACTCTCCAATTAACTCTGGTTAAATATTTCAGAGACTACACAGCAATTTTTTTTCTTTTTTCCCCCTGATATGGAGAGACTCCACTCAGGCACTACAGAGGAATGGAGAAACCTGTACCGAGCCTGTAATGCAAACCTCTTCACATCGCAAATTCAGGCTCTATGAAAATATATAGTGTATTTTATGGAGAAATATCAGCCTATGAAAAAAGAAAAGACCCAGGGTTAAGAAAACCTATGTTTTGTGCTGTTATGATTGTCAATTTAGTTTTGTAGCATAAAAAAAAAAGAAAAGAAAAAAAAATCCTGATTGATTCAAAGAGACAACTGCCTGGCTGGATATGTTTTATTTGTGTCCAAATAGATTACTCAGGGAGTGTTTTGATGAGGGACTTTGAGACATGAAACAAAAACATATGCGTAATATTTCACAAAAGGAAAGAATTTGATGCTCCGCTCATGAGCCACAGCTGAAGCAAGATGCCTCTGACCTTCCTGTCAGTAACAGACAAAGACCTGACGAGTGGAATGCAGGAGAGGATGGTCAAAGGTCAGTGAGGTCACAATGACTTGCCCTCTCTAGTCTCTTGAAGCATCAAAGTTGAGCCAGTACCTCTTCTTTGACAGGGTTTTAAAATGAAAAAGCACCGATCATGTAAGACACAGGCTGTCATCTGTCATGGACCTGTCAGAAACTATAATAAAATCAATCTATACAGTATATAAAATTAGAAATACAGTGGACCTAGAAATAATTTAGACTTTAATTTTGGAAACCTAAGTCACACTTGGTGTGAAAGTCAAGCATTAGAAAAAGAGAAAAAAAAAAATATTTTTGTGAAATGTTTTGCTTGAAAAGTGTGATCTATATTTCTTTTAAATAAATGGCATTGGTTTAATATTTTGTTCCAGTGTATAATCCAAAGACATTCATGCTTTTTGAAGTGTGGAATGGAGTAATTATGTAGGAGTTATTATGTATTTAAATATTTTTTTTGGAGGACAACTGTATATTAAAACATAAAGCCAGCATTAAAAAAGTACATTTTACATTTTTTAAATGGCCATCAGCCCATAAGCACACTGCAAAGTGAATGTATAAAGCATGGTCTTTCTGCATCTAGAATAAACACTCTGTGTACTCCAGTCCCAGCTGAGCTGTACGTTAATACCACGGCATTAACACTTTCTCTCCGCTCACTTCTCGTCTGATGTATTACATGCAAAACATCACAGCGTTCCAACAAACAACACCATGCAGAGAAAAAAAAAAAAAAAGCATGATGCCAAATAAAAGAGTGATTTTCTCCTAACATGCCTCTACATTTCCTAATGAAATCCTGGGGAATTACGGATAAGCACCACAACTAATTATTACATTTTCTCAAACTGTTGCTCACTTATTATATATTTTTTTTTTTTTTAATAATTCCATTTGAAGTGTGTTAATAAGGTTGGTGAGCCTTGGCCTTTTCCTCCCCAGATGAAATAGAAAAGTTAGGTGAAAATAATGCAATTCCAAATTAGCCAATAAATGAAGAAGGGAAAATGTGACTACAGGGAGTTTGTCGGGAGTATTGGCCAGTTTAAATTCCATGTGCATATTTGTATGCATGTGTGTAAGTGTATTTAATGACTTGATGAGTAAGGGCTGAAACATACTCTATGCAAGTACTGTGGCAAGGAGGAGGGCGGGGCCGGGAAGGGCCATGATGGCGCATGCCTGGCCCCTAATCAGGCTAATAAAGCCGATGAGAGGGGTAAAGGCCGCCGGAAAGAGAGAGAGAACTACATTGGCTTCAAGTACACAAAACTATATTTTCTATGGTCAGTTTTCTCTTTCAGGTCAATAATGTCATTGCAGAACAACAGTTTGAAGAGAATCTTACTGAGCAAATTAATTCGACATGTTTATAGCAAGCTATCTAAATAATATCACATCTGGGTATGGCATAGACATTTCAGAGTAAAGGGCGATTTATACTTCTGCGTCGAACCTACGGTGTAGGCAACGCGTAGCTACAGCGGTTACGGTGTAGCCTGACATGCACCTCTTCAAAAATGTAGCAACGTGTGTGTCAACGCAGACCACTACAGTTTTGATTGGTCCGCTTTGTTACCAGAGACCGCCTCCCCAGCGTGACAAGAAATTATGTAAGGTAGCAGCGCATTTTCACAAGATTATTTTTTCTATGTGTCGTATGTATCCACTGATCATTGATCGTGTCATATTGTATTTGAACACTTTTTCTCTGGTCTTTTACGCTATATATACAGCATATTTCTGATAAGTGAGTGAAACAATACTTGTATTCGAATCCAGAACTTTCCAATCTGTAAGATGTTTGACTGTATGTTTGACAGTATGGTGTACAGTAAAAAATTATATGTCATAATTTATGAAAATGGAACACTTCTAATGCGTCAGCAGATTAAAAAAGCTACTGTTAAGTGTTGGTTATTCTGCCTAAATGTATTGTAAAAATTCTAAGCTTTAAAACGAAACCCATTGTGTTTTGGTCAAGCAAGCATTTAGGCCCAATTATAAATGTAAAAAAAAATAATTCGGCACAGAGCGTCAAAGTGTGCCACAATATTTATTTATTATTATTTAAGTGAATCAAAAGCAAGCAAACAAGCTTCTCAAACCGGAAAAGCCAGTCACTACGTGGCTCAAAGTGATTATTAAACTGCAAAAGGCTGTTATTTAATTAAATAAATATGTAGTCTGCATGTGCCTCATGCTAAAAAGTGAATTAGCGCTCTGCCGATGTCGTCTGATACAAACAAGCTGTGCAATGCTCATGATGGTGTTTCCGTGTATGAGTCAAATAGCTATAAAAGGTATATGCTTTTTGGAGCTTCAAAGTTCTGGTCACCATTCACTTGCATTGTATGGACCTACAGAGCCGAAATATTATTCTAAAGAAGTCACACACATCTGGGATGGCATAAGGGTGAGTAAATAATGACAGAATCTTCATTTTTGGGTGAACTATCCCTTTTAGTAATTATTTTAAACAAGGGGTGTTACAGTTACATTTTCTGATATAGATCAGTTCTGTTGTCACTGTGATGATCAACTAACAAACACTATGAGTGTTCAACTTCACATACACCAGAGATGTGTTCAAAAATGATATATCCAAAATCATAACACGGGCTGAAAAAGTACGCTCAAGGACCGCGTGTTGAGTAGCACTGGGCTAGAGGGAGTAATATTTTCTTCATTAATAATCCTCAGAAATGAGGTAAAATGATTTATCAATAATGAGAGAGAAAGCAAAAGAGAGTAGAGAGAAAGAAATATTGGTATAAGAGAAGCAGGGAGCGACTGTATAGTGCAGCAATGCTGGCCAGTTGAGCAGGTTTGAGCTGTTCAAGTGCTGCTCTTGGTTAATAGCTGTATTGATTGGAATCAGGGCTGCTCTAATGAGTTGCTGTTTCTGAAGGAGGCATTGCCCTGAATTGAGTGGCCGCTCCACCCAGACCCTCTATTCAGCCTCATTCTGACTAAGATCACACTTGAAATTAATTTATACACACACAAGTACACACACTCATCATTATAATTGTATTAAGGTACGTCTAAAAAAAAGTTCCAAAAATGTGAATAGTCACCAATAATAATATTTTTTTTTTATAATTTTCTTTATTTATCACACATTATACATTTGCACATACACAGTGAAATTCTTCTTTTTCACATATCCCAGCTAGGCTGGGGTCAGAGTGCAGGGTCAGCCATGATACAGCACCCCTGGAGCAGATAGGGTTAAGGGCCTTGCTCAAGGGCCCAACAGTGGCATCTTGGTGGTGCTGGGGCTTGAACCCCTGACCTTCTGATCAGTAACCCAGAGCCTTAACCCAGCATTAATAAAGTACATTTTACATTTTTTAAATGGCCATCAGCCCATAAGCACACTGCAAAGTGAATGTATAAAGCATGGTCTTTCTGCATCTAGAATAAACACTCTGTGTACTCCAGTCCCAGCTGAGCTGTACGTTAATACCACGGCATTAACTACACTACACGTGCACTTTATATGTTCTTCCATTTTGAGTTATGCATGTCTACAAACTCATCAAACACATAAGATATGCAACACTGCAGCAGTTACTGCCATAAATTGCATGACTATAGAAAAGTCTTAAAAATAATGTTATATTATTTTCTGTAGCTTAGTGCACAGACTAAATGTGCATTCACACTCACAGCCATTTGCAGCATCAAAGCAACTGGAAGTCATTCATTTTCAATCGAAGTTGGTGATCTGACTGACATAGACTATTGGAGATGTGACTAAAGCAGAAATTACACAGAATTCAATTTTATGCAAATACACAGTGCATGCTTACGTGAACCACCCCTGATATGGCTGGATACCATCCATCCAGTTGAACTGGAACGCCTACTAGGTACCAACAGTACAGCGACTTGAATTCCAGCGATTAAGCTGCTGTCATCAGTGTGAACGCCCCCTAGGTCCCTCTTCCAAAATAGGAATTTTGTAATGCAAAGTCCTGCTAAAGAGCAGAAGTCCCCACCCATAGACCGTTATGCACACTCTAATACAACCCAGTACAAAAAAGACAGCAACACAGAAAACCTCATAAGCAAAAACTAGAATCTGTCAGAGAGATATCATACACGGAGATAGCCATCAGCCCGCCAGATAAATAACCAGCTCCCTGATTCTGGCATGGGGGAGCATTCTGGTTTCACCTCTCCCAAAGCTACTAATACTTTTCAGATTTGCCTGTTCATTGGTGGTAAGAATGAAGACCATTTAACAACGTGCTCCATCAGCTTAAGCAAACAATCGGAATTTCTGGATGGTTATAAAGGGCTGGACTGGGCACAGATCAGAAGATTCAGTCCATGACATGGCTCATAACAGTAACACTAGGGAGGAGACATTAAAATAAAACTGTAAATATACATAATCATACAGTTTATTGTCTTTATGAGAAAAGGAGGCAGCAAATCCTCAAACACTTTTCTTACATTATGCGGTAGACCAAGGGATCTGCTCCTAATAATCAGTGCTGAACACACATTTAAAGACCCCTTGAAATCATTTGACGAGTGCAGTTTTCTTTCTTGTGCTGACGTATTTCCTATTGAAAAAGGAAGTTTGGGCAGGACAAATCGCAGGGATTTCATTCGCAATACATTCTAGAGAGCATTCTCATTCTTCAGCGTTTCCAAAGTCATGGAAAACCTGGAAATATTAGGGAATTATACAATTGTGTTTTCCAGGTCTGAAAAGTCAGAGAAATATATACAATCACAAAAGTCATGGAAATTTGTAAATTGAATATATATTTTTTCTAGTTTTTCTCTGCTCTACAATATTTCACCAGCTAGATATTGTTTTTGTGTAGAGCTTGTGTAGATTAAAGATTTTGTCAGTAAATCTTTGTTTTGAGTCTGTTATTTTCAATGGATTAGTTAAAATAGTTCACAACTTTGATATAAAATTATAATAAAAAATCCGTATCCAGTCATCACAAATGCAATGAAATGTCATGGAAAAATTCATGAAAATTCATTGGTAAAAAAGGGTGGGAACCTAGATTCAAGAAAGCATTTTATTGGACAAAGTGTGTGTAGTTCAGGATGAGTCATCAATATTGTTGTTCCATTTTACTAAAAGAGAAAGAGACTTTAAATTTTAAATGTGTATTAAATGTGTTGGTTTTGTGGAGTACACTAGCATGCAGATGGCTTCAAACCTAAAATATGGACAAAAAGCAACAAAATTCAAATTTTGGATTTAATGAGTCTTTAAACATACAAGAAATCCTGTTTAAGCACTGAGTACTCAGGTTTGTAGTCATAAATGCTTCTCGTTTAGTATAAGTGACCTGAGTTACTTGAGCTGATCCGTCAATCCCTATTTCAATTTGACATGGAAACTTTTAGCTAGCCAGCAGTGACAGCTGGCTGATAAAATGAAAAGCACGTCCAGAGATGGGCAAGCAACTTGGGGGTCAATCTTCTCAGAGGCAAACCGGAAGGAGAAATGCTAGGGTTAATTTTGTCAAGGCAGAGGCTGCTCTGAGAGGCTTTACATGCATTTAGGAGGTGAAAAATAATGCGGGTGTGAGCGAAGGGGTCCATTACACTCTGGTTTCTCCATCAGCGTGAGCTCGTTTCCACACGCACACTGCCGAGCGTTCGCCTAATAGCATCTCCTGTGGAATTAGCGTGGATCAATGAGGCCCGCGTGTCGAGTTTCACTCTGAAGATGCTCTCTTGTGGCAGATGGTCAGCAGTTTATCACTTCAATTAGCTCTCACGCACAGAGTGGGCATCAGAAGTATCGGAAGCACTCAATCGAGTTACTCAGTCGAGTTACTTGCAAAGCCCAGCATTACCATAAGACCTGCTAAATTGTATCTCTCCCACCTGCGGCACCAGGCCACATCTTGAATCACATTTCCACTACCTACCAGATGATTTAAAGCATTTAGCTTTCACTTCTGTTTTCAAATCATGAGATTAAAATGGCCAGGAATTTGAAATTTCGCCAACAGGATGGACTTTAATAGTTCTGGATGATGGATTGGTTCTGCTAATGGCCAAGGGGTCCCTATTTCACATAAACAGATTATTTCATTAAGGCCTTTAATTGGTAATAGATTGTATTGATTAAGGCTTTTGTTTTTTGGTCAGAGTGCCTACAACTTTTATTTTTTATTTTTTTTGGCTGAAGCTCTCAGGATGACGCCGTGAGGAGCTTTTTACCTGCGTCAGATGATTGGTTAAGCCTTCACATCTCATTTGACTTACCAGCCTGTTAGGCACTGCGCACTCTTATTCTTTTGGAGAGCTGCCAACCATTTCTTCCACATTTGCAATTCAAGACTGTCACAAAATTAAATTTGTCCTGTTCCTCTGTGCAGAGAGGGATGAGGGAGTATTCAGTGCCATCATCACTTTGCAAGGGTTTTCCAGATTTCATTTCACTTGTCTGTCAGTGAAATGCTCTGTGAATGTCTTATGCAGGTCTTTCCATTGTAACTATTTTGGCAAAGATGGTGTACCATTATACCTATTAGAAACAATACAGTAAATGTAAAAGGAAATGTTAAAAATGCGGTGCTTGCCCATGCAAAAGTCACTGCCATGATGGTAAGGTGTTGTGGGTGGTTTTCAAAGTGCTTTAAGTGCATTGCTATGTGGTTGCTAGGGTATTCTAGGTGGCTGGTAGGGCGTTGCTGAGTGGTTGCTAAGTCTTTGCTCTGATGCCTCCTTCAAAATTAGAATATATAATTTTTGTAGCTCGTTTTATCATCTCCCAGGTTAAAATCATTAGTTCAGTCGCTTAGAAATGTAATAGTACACCTCTCCTCAACAAGCTGTATAATTTAAAGTATCATTCAGGTACAGAGCAAAAATGGTGTGGTGAGCTGGTCTAACTAGTCTCCCAGTCTAGCCAAGCTGGTCAGCCAACTGACAACTGCCTAAAATCATGAGCAAACAGACCAGCCTGACCAGGTTGGAAGACCAGCTAAGACCAGCACACCAGCTTTTTTCAGTTGGGTGGACAAACATAACCACAGACTCAGAAGTCTACAAACATTCAGTAGACTTTCAGTAGCCTGTATATAGATCTCTATTAATGACCTGCTTACATTATTGTTGAGAACATCAGTTCATTAAAAGGTCATTAATAAAGATCTATATACAGGCTACAGAAAGTCTACTGAATGTTTGTTGAAACACTGTTTACTACCTACAGCAAGTCAGTCGATAAGTTGTTATTTTGCTGCTGTTATACAGGCTATTGAAAGTCTACTGAATGTTTTGAAACACTGTTTACTAGCTATAGCAAGCCAGTTGATAAGTCACTTATAGTCAGTTAAATATCTATTTGGGACCATCAAAATAAAGTGTTACCATAAATGATCACAGTTGTCCAGATTTGAATTTTAGTGCAGCAAGCTGTCAGTACTCAAGTTAACGATGGGGGAACGAATACTTCACAACTGGAAGTGCAACATAACGTTTTCTGTTTTCCTTTTTTTTTATTTTTTAAAAATTGTCAACACTAGTCATAATTATGGTATTCTTTTTAAATGAATTAAACAAGAACATGATCTAAGCACAGTTTAAGTACAAATAATCTTAGAAAGCTTGCACAATCTGTATGGATGATGGCTTTACATCCTTTCCTTCCCCCCCCTTCTCTCTTTCTATAATTGATCATGTATTCCTGGGCAGGATCTCCTCTAGTGTCTGAGTGCCAGTGGGTAAATGTGGATCAAACATAGAGATCTAGGGAGGTGTCTACCTGCGGCCCCTGCCAACTGCCATTGTCAAAGGCAACCGAGAACACCCGCTACACCTCGTCAAGAAATTTAAAAATAAATCCATTCATTTCCACATCAAAGCCAGCACTGTCGTCTGTCCTCACTAGCAGAGCTTGGCAGGTTGAACTTGCCTCTTGGCAAGGTACTCAGGGTTCATTTCTCCAGTTGGCTTTCACTCAAGGACAGGTAAACCTCTGCTCTTGTTTGTTTGAAAGATTATTCTGGATTTTAGAGGCATGATGGGACCTCTTTATAAATGTAAATGTCAAAATTTCACTGACCTTTCAAACTTTCCTGATTGTGTCTTTGGTGTTATTAGTTAGTGGTGCTTAATAAAGCAAGCATTATTATTACTATTGCTCAAACTTATGGTCAGAGATTTAAACAAAGCCCTAACCTTAAGTATTTAAACAAGTTCCGACCAAGCTTAAAATGGCTTAAGCTGGATTTTTTTCAGAAGGGTATGCAAGTGTGTGTGTGTGGTGCGGAAAAGTATTAAAGTTGCCCCTCCCGCCATGTGGCAGCAGGGACTGTGGTTAACCATGTGCAGAGAGGCGCTGATGACAGAATGGGCTGGCGTGTCCTTTGCATGTGATGGACTGACAGCAGGAACCAGGAAGGTGGTACCCAGGAGGAGAGCTTGTGCTCGGTTGGTCTGTACCAGGATGAACCCCGCCAGTTGAAACTGACTGATGTGGCGGGTGGTGATGGAGCATTGGTGGCTGCCAGCTTTGGTGGGCATCCAAGAGTGGCACACCTATCAAGGTAGGGAAGGGGGTGGCCATCACCACATCCAACAGTCCTAAGGTTCAACTGCCTATCAAGGCAAACCAGGTGTACATGTCACAGAAGCTGACTGAGATTGGCCAACTATCCAGCGTGGCCGAGCAGAAGGCCGTGTGTATACAGTATGTGGGGAGGAAATAAATTCTATCATAACGCAGCACGGCTCACTCACCCTCTCTCCAGCTGTCACCTCAAAACTGGATCTGTCATACCTGTTTACACACTTGACACCTTATTACTGGGCAGCAATCAACACCTCTGAGTTCCGCTCCGCTAGGTTAAAATAGCAATTCCTAGTTCATCTGAGTTATCGACTAAACATTGAGACTGATACTCTACAACATTTGCTCACTCGTCTGGCTGTGGAGTCAAAAAGAGGCTCCTCAATTCCCAGCTTGTAAAAGTCACTCAAATATGAATTATGCTGCCTTGAAAAAGAGTAATCTTTCTGAGAAATACATTTAGCTAATGTAAATACAGGAGTTTCTTGTTAAAATGCTTGATGTTGACTGCATTACAGACTACATCAGACACTTAAAACACAAACATTACATAAATAATAAATCAAAGATAAAATGTATATAATCTCTTATGTACTTTTATGTAGTGACTTTTGATGCTCTTAATAAACACTTATGAGCTGCCTGACTACCGTACTGCTGTACCGCCTACATTTGAGTAATTTCTCACAAAACCTATCAAGAAAGTGTCCTGGTCATTTTTTATACCAAATGAATATAATAAATAAATAAATAAATAAATATAAAATTGTATTTTGTAGAAAGAAAATGAATACATTCTCCTCCCTGCCCATTAGGTGGCAATATGCATGAAGTATGCAAATTTCCAAAAACAAAAGAAGAAGAATGTGGAAGTGAAAGTGGACATTTATAGTAAAAAAAGGACTTAAATATTGATCTGTTTCTCATCCACACCTATCATATCGCTTCTTAAGATCTGAATTTAACCACTGGAGTCATATGGATTACCTTTATGCTGCCTTTATGTACTTTTTTGATCACACAAGATTTTGGACCACAGCTAATGTGTGTAACAGCAACTCACTGTCTGTGTAACATACAGTATTATATTTACATTTAAATATTTATGAGTAGCATTAGTGTATAATGTCAGATTTTACACGTCTGATTTAGGTTTTTATCTAATATGCTACTAAAACCTGCAGGTAAGTGTGTTAAAACATTCAAAGAGAGAGCATTCAGCGAGTGAGGGAGTGTTGATCACTCCAGAGTGTTTGTGGACCAATTGTGTGTGCCCATGACAGGAAGCACCATGGGGGGAGCTTTAACTGACAGTACAGGTCACCCTACGTCTTGATCAATCAGAGTTGTGGAGCAGAGAGTGAGGGTTGGGGGACCCATGGGGAGAGAGTGGGGTGCTTCACTCCCCAGTCTGAGGGTCTGTCTGTGGGACTGGCAGCCCTAGACGAGCCTTCTGCCTGCTGCTCATTAGCTCGTGGGCAACACATGGTCAAGTCAGCAACCATTAATGCCAGTCAGCTCACATTAGCGCTCTTTCTCCTCCCATAGGGGGATTTCTCAGAAACTCAGATTTCATATGCCACATGGAATTCAACTTTCTCATGTTTAAACAAATTCCTTACCTTAATTTTAAGTATTCAATTTCATCATATAAATCGTCTCACACTTCTGAGTGGGACATGAATGACACTTATGCAGCTTGTAGAGGAGAGGTGTGCTATAATTTTTATGTGATGCAAGTGTTCTTCAGAAAATTAAAAAATCTAGTTTAGACTACTCTAGATTTAAGGCATTTTCCAAACAGCATTTTTGGGCCCTTCAATGGCAATTTGGGAAGGGGACTCAAAGGGTTGTTCCAAACAAAAGTAAGAAAGTCTTTTCACAAAGTGCTCATTCACAAAACTTTTAGCAAATTGTACATTCAAACTGGAATGCCATGCTCCCTTCAGAGTGCCCACATCAAGAGCTCTGTCATTCATAGTAATTAGGGCACAGGGATGATCACTTTCGATTAGAATTCACCCTTAAGACCCCAATATACTTCATACAAAATCAAAGAACGAACGGATGTGACATTTAGAACAAAACCTGGCGAAAGTGTTTTTGCGTTACTTTCTGTGGTTCGTAACAGCTCGCCTGTGCAAACTTTTAGTAAAACTTCTTACCGGCTGCTAAACACCTTCTTACTGCCATTGGTCCATGTCATCGGTAGGTATGACCTGGAGCTCCACCTACCTTGAGGCTGGCAGCTAATTTCTGTTCAGAACATTCAGTCAGTTCAGATCAGTCAACATGAACACACCAGTGTACAGTTATTAGCGAGCTGGTGCAAATATACCTACATCTGTACGATCGTTCACATGAAGACATTTTCGAAGAAAATACCGTGCATTTTTTTGTTTTTTGTTTTTGTTTCATTAGTCTACAAAAGGAATCAAATCTACTCAAATACTCTCGAGTGCCCATTCACTCATGTGCCATCTGTAGTGAAAGCCATTCACACGTCTGCAAAAAAAAAAAGTTATATCTATCATCATTCTTTTGTCTGTATTCTTCACATTAACACACTTTTATACACCAATCTTTGCAGTAGTATCAGTGTCATTATAAATTACAATAACAGAGTGTAATCGGTGCATATTATGTCCGCGTATAGCGTGTTAGCGCATTAGCAACATGAATTCAGAAAGTAAACAAGACAAATTGTGTATTTTCTACTGCATATCACTTTAAATCATAATTGAGTGGTTAAAAAAGCCTCTTTTACTGATCTAGTGTGAATTCTATTCATAGAATGGTACATAAAGTCATTGATAACACATTTTAATGTCACATTATTTAAGGTTTTACTGAGCGTCCTCATATTTAAATGTAATTCTTAACGCCTCCCACAGCGGTGTGGCGGGTGTCTGAATGTTTGCAAACAGTATACCGTTGCACTTCTTTTTACCCCTAAACGAAGAAGAACTTCTCCGGAAGTATATTGGGACCTTACGTAAGTGTCAGCCTTAGTTTAATCTCTTAGTGTATTAGACAAAATTTTAATTAAAAAAAGAATTTTTTGGCATTTAGTGGTGGTTCAGAATCACAATTTAGAGGCCAGAACTGCAGGTTTCATTGTTAATAACTTGATAGCGCAATGATATTGCCCGTCTCTGGCTTACATGGCAACACAGTGTGAATCACAATAGCAACACTTTGTTTTCCCTGTGTGAGGAGAGAGAAAACATTATGTAGCCAAGACAGGGCATCAAAAGAGGGATGTCTTTAACAATCCTAGAGACACTGCCAGTCTTACACATATTTAAAGCATCACTGTGTTCAAAGCTAAACACATGACTGAAATAGAACCCCAGTAAGCCAACGGGGATTCTTGTGCTTACCAGTAAGATAAATAAAAAATAAATAGGAAAATGGAAGACACAAGGCCGTAAGTGCTTTCTTGGTAATTTTCTGAAGGGCTGAAAGAAACATGGAAGGCGAATGATAAAACAACAACAAAACGTGGGCGCCAAAATCTTGCCAGTAATGTCCTCACCCTGACACATTTTGGACAAGATCAGGACTGGGGAGGGGTTGTGGGGGAGAGTCTCTTGCATTTCTTCTTCATCAATTTCCATGTCATTAAAATGGCTTATGAAAATATGCTCTAATCTTCCAAGAACACACAAAAAGCTCAAGAGGTTTTTTTGGCCCTCTTTTTTTCTTTACGGAGGTGGGGAGGGGGCAGCTTTTTTGTCAAGTTTCTAAAGAACTCCAAAGCCGTTGTGTGCGGTAATGGATGCTGTTTCACAGGTAAAGAGTTTCCATTAAGCATATCAAAATAATTTAATAAAATCTTACCAATCCTTTTCATGCAAAGCCTGTTTTTTGTAATAAGCTAGGATGTGTTCTACTTTAATATCTGCTTGTCTCTGATCCCTTAGAGAGCCCTGCCGGCTGACATACACTGCTCAACCGTGGCCAATTAGTTGAACATCAGGTGTCCGTGAAGACCCTGTCCCCATCCGGGTTCCAACGCCTCTGGAGACGGACACTGGCACACACGTTAGGTCTCAACATGGTACGGGCCGGCTGTTCAAACATCTCAGCTCTTCAACAAACACATCAGAGCTTTACTCCCACAATGCACCACAGGTCCATCACTCTGTGTGCTATCTGGAGATACACAGGGGTCTCATAAAGAGAGATGTTTGAGAAACAAGATCCCCTGTTGCAAACGTTCCCTCACCTTTCTCTCTCTGAAACTGTAACAATAACACAAATGGATTCATTACAATAATTAGAGCTGTCACATCTCCACAAGGCAGACTTGTCTCTAGAGACAAGGGGAGCGTGTGTGTTTGTTTGTGTATGCATGTTGGTTTGCACATTGCTGTAGGTGTGTTGTTGTGTGTATCCGCATGTGTGTCTAGGGGCGTTGGCGTATTTGAACGAAACTACATAAGCCAAATCAAATCAATCTGCATGGTTCATAAGATGTATACAAAAATAACAAACACTCTAATTAAAGTCAATATCGAATGGCCATAATGGAGGGTAATTTCAGTTGGAGGTTAGAATGCAAGCGGCCCAGAATAATGAACATAACATAAACAGCTAAAATTACCTGCACAACAGTTCAGCTACCCAGCATCAAACTGCCGCCCCCTGATGACTCCCGCGGATGGAGATTCACTCCGGTGGAAAATAAATATTAAAATTTTCCATTACTGTAATATGTTTATGTGAAGTAAACATTAGAAAACAGCACTGACTATGTTAATCACCGCTGGTCGTGATGTAATGAAAATATTTGTCACGTTAAATGATCGTCTGAGCTGAGAGCATTCAGGGCAAACATATACTGGCCAAAAACATATACTGTATGTGCTGGTAACCCTTGCATCTGATACACAAACTGTGCCAGGATTGGGTGAGTTGCAGTTTCAAAAGCTCAAACTGCATTTCATTATCAGGCTGGGAGTTTGCATCCGCGTTTCACACAACAGAACGGCCTCTGTCGTAGAATCTGTACTGTGTTCCCATGCCACCTGTATAGGCACACACTGATGTATCCTTTGCTGCAATTCATTCCAACAAGACACACATGGGATGTGGGACACTGGCACTGAGACAGCAAAATGCTGCCCTGTTCTCCATCTATACAGTCTGTTGATATATTAGTCACAATACTGTTGTTAAAGAGTTCTGTTCTATTCTGTTCTATTTTATTCTGATATTTTCTATCCGACTCTATTCTGTTCTATTCTATTGTGATATGTTCTGTTCTATTCTATTCTGCACATTCTGTTGGAATTTATTCTGCTTTGTTTTATTCTATTATCTATTCTGTTTTGTTCTATTATATTATATTCTTATATGTTCTATTCTGTTTTATTCTGTATAATGTTCTATTTATTATTCTAAACTGTTCTGTTCTATTCTGTTGTTCAATTCTATTTTCTATTCTAGTCTGGTATGTTCTATTCTATTTTATTCTATTTTGCTCTTTTGTATTCTGCTGTGTTCTGTGTTATCTGTACCAGTATGTTCTCAACTGTTCTATTCTATTTTATTATATTTCATTCTGCCATGTGTTGTTCTGTTCTAGTCTATATTGTGTCAGTTCTTGCTGTTTTATGTTAGCCAATTAATGTACCAGCCATTCTCACATCACTGGAAAAAATATGTAACAGAGAGATAAATTATGAATCTGAATGTACGTTCACATAACTGTCACACACTGTACGTCCTAAATAATTGGTGGAACGTACTGAGGTGGTGAATATTTATACTTTTCAAATCCCCATTCACAGAAAGCTCATGTCAGCATGTGTGGTTGCATTGCATCTATAATTGGATCATACAAAGGATGGTTATGGCATTTATTTACTCTTTATCTTGTGTAAGACCTAAGTGATGAATTACACTAACTGAGCGCCATACCTCCTCATATCTCATCTCCAGGACACGGTTAGAATTCCACACAGGAACTTCCCCAGCAGTCTGAGCGAATCAGTAGTTCGCAGAGAAAAAATTAGGCCACTACGTTCGCCTGATCCTCGTTCCCCTCCGTACAAAAGGACCAAGAAGAAAAGCATGAGCAAAAGAATGACTGGAGCCCAGGGCAATCATTGCAGAGAGCAAAACACATACAGCCGCCCCATACACACATACAGATACACTGCCTGCAAACGCACACACACTCTTTATGAGACTGACAGGCTCCTTTGCTCAATTCTGTTTGTGTGAGTTCTCTCTCGCCGCGTTTCTCCACGAGCAGCAGATGAAAGAGCAGGATGCTACAGCGTGAGCCTCCCACGGGCCCCTGAAAACGTCAATACACTCTCCCGCAACACATCTAAAGCAAGATACACATACACACACACACACACACAAACAACGGGGGAGATATCCAGCAACCACATACCACAAACATGAGACATTTTCATACTCTGTTTTATCAATAAATACCTAATCCTGACAAGCAAAAAAATCAAGCGGGAGAACATTCTGGTACAGTTTCTTGGTTAATTCACTTCAGATTTTTTATTTGTAAGTGTGCCAGGGGAGTCAAAACAGCCATCTCTTAATACGGGATGACTGTAACAAAACATAAATCTAGGAAAATGAAGGGTTAATGTTAAAAATAAATGTCTTTGTTCATGCTAAATTTTTTCTACTGTCTATTGGCTCCAGATTTGATGGTTGAATCTAAGCGTTCTTTCTGGTTTAGAAGCTCAGAGTTGGTAATGTAGAGGAAGGCAGATATAATGATCTGGTGCTACCGGGGTGGGTACTGAGCCTGGCTAATGAGACGGCGCTGTCTCCCTGACCCTTTCTGAAGACAACTCCCATCTGCCCGCTAGAGACACGGGCTCCAACAGCTCTTGTATCTGGCGTTTCCTCAAGTGGATGGTGACACGTTGGCTCCTGCCATCTGCCCTGTGTGCCACAATCTCCCTTCTCCACACCTTAACACCAATATATGAGTGTGTGTGTGTGTGTGTGTGTGTGTGTGTGTTTGGGGCCTTCTTGGTGAGTAGGTTATTAAAGCCTAGCACACACTACAAGACAGAAGCTCGTCGCCCTGCACACATTCAAAGACTCACAGTTTCTTTTTGTTTTTTGTTGACATTACAGTATGCACTTTACACAACTAATCAGAGACTAATTTCATAAATTACAAAGCAATGCAATGCTGTAATTACAATTAGCTTATTGTTTTCCATTAATAGTGTAATTTTTCATTATTCAACAAAACAGTGAAAACTGAAAGAAAACACCCAGTTTTTATTGAGTTTTCGAAACAAATTGGTTTCTTAACTAACTTAACCAGCAAGCCTCCCTTAATCAACCAGCTTGATCAAAAAGACCATGCTTGGGTGCGTTACCCTTAAAACTACGTAACTCTCAGCATAATCATCATAGTACAATGCATCATTGGAGAAATTAACAAGCTAGTGACGACTCTTTCCCGAAACCATACACATCCACGTTTCGAACCACGTAGGTTCAACAATATAGATCTGTCATATATGACGTTGCGCAGTGGGTGGAGTAATAACTTCTGCGGATATCAAATAGCTCATTTACATGTACTCCAGAAAGCTGTTTAATGCGCGAAAGCTGCTGAATACACAAAAGTTGCATGCGCTACGTAATGCAACAGATGATTGTGTCGCAAGAGTGGTTTTTCCTTTACATCAGACTTCGGGATTCCCCCAACTCACTTGAGCACATATGCAGTTATGCACATGCGCACTCTTCAAAAACATATAAGAACTTCACTTATGCATGAACATGGACACATAAGCCCTGTTCTCTGACAGAAGCCAAGTGTGATAAAGCACTTTCTCTTAACAGCCTTTAATCCCTTTACAGAACGCTGCTTTCTGCAAAACCTCGGAATAAGCATTTTTCTGCATGTAAACTTGGTCAAAGTCTTGACAGAATTAAAGATATATATGGAGTAAAGATATAGAAGCCTTGGCGAAGTCAAATGAGGTCCACACAGCAAATTAACAAGTTTGTTATTGGAACTAAGGTTTTGGGAAACACCAAATCATTGAACTATGTTAGTATTGATGGAAATTGTGACCAAAGTTAACTAACGGTGCTTTTGGGAAACGCACCCCTAGTTGATCAGCTGGGGAACAACATATCTATGCTGGTCCACCAGCTAAACCAGCACCAACCCACTATAAACCAGCTTGGACCAACATGTACAATTATGCTGGTCTAAGCTGGTCTTTTCAGGAACAGCTAATTTGGAGTGAATTCTTGACAGCATGCCAACAAACAACATATTCGCACTGAATGGAAAAGAAGAAAAAGTGCAGAAAAATAAGGATGAGATGTGGGGAGCAAGGCTGCAATAACCCTCCTCTAGCGTTTTCATTGGCTGTTACTCATTACAGGTCAGCTAGATTTCAAACAAGTTTGGACACACTGCAAGATGGCTATAATCCAAGTCGTTAACTTAAAACATGAAAGGCTGATGAGCTTCCGTCTTGTAGTGAGAGCTGTTTCATGGACCTCACCGTTCTGATGGGTGATTCATGTTTTCTGATTCAGGGTTTGTTTATAGAGGCTGGAAACAAGGGTGCATGTGTAATTAATTAACTTTATCTAGAAGATTCACTCCATAGTACTCAGGTTCTCGCTCAAGGCCACTGTGACATTCAGGTCTTTCATTGTAAAAACAAGTGGATCTTATCTGATTCTGAGGGACTCACCACAGCAAACGAGAGAATATGTAACATATATTATCTGCTGCTGAAAGAGGCTTTTCTTCACATGAATCAAGTTTTAGTGTTTCACTGGAGACCGCATGAAGAAAGGGCCGCAGGGCTGACCCGAACAGCCTGTGTGATTTACAAGCTTACACTGGACAAGAGTCCTTTAGGGGTCCTAAAAGGGCCAGGACCTGCCTTTTGTGTGTCTGACAATTAATTATCCCACTGCTAATAATGCGGTCTTACCTGCTGGGAGAGGACTCTGGGCATGAGGGGGGCCTGAAAGAGGTCAGACACCAAACAGGTGTCATGGCAACTGCCCTAACCCACAAAAAAAGAAAAGAAAAAAAAAATGGGGCCTCCTGCCAACTCCCAGCTAAGCCAAATCAGGCCCAAAACTGGCTTGTATTACAGAAACTGAAACCTGCAACTGTTCACCTTCATAGCATGCTGTTCTGTTTGTGATCCAAGTATAAATATTGCGTAAGATTGAATTTATGATTATTTTGTCCAATTGTACACTTGGGACCCAAACCTGAGAAAATACCGCTTTGCGCCAAGACTGGATAAAAATAAAACGTTTTAATTGGTATGGACACATGAACTGGTGTGGACGCAGCAGTGGTTGGCTAACTCCAACATAGGGCTGTAGGTTAAATGTAAACCCTTTCCATTCTCTATACAGCATTTCTTACCCAGACACTCTCTCACCAAAGCCTCAGGTTTCATGAAGCATACACTCTGCACAGCGGATACCACAATTGCTGTAAATTACATGCTTGTTTGATTTGGATGATTTGGAAGCTCTGTGGGGATGGTGGGTACAGGCGAGGAGGTGCTGTTGAGGGGGAAATCGGAGCCATTAACCACAGCCAGATTTTCCCAATTACATGTCTCCATCAAAGAAGTTGTTGTGTGCCAGCATAGTGTGAGCGAAATGGATGATTTACACTTTTGCCTGTCACTTTACATCAGTTCACAATTAGGCCTTGTCTGGGCACACGTTTGCATTCTAAAAATGCACACTTCAATTCAAATCCATTTATTTATTTATTTTTTTCAGGAGACACTAAAAAACAGACCCCTGAGAGTTGCTGAAAAGCTTCAGCCTCAAAAGATAAGTTTTATGATGGACTGACAGTGTTCCACAGATGCTAATAAGTGTTGAGGCTCTCAGCTGCCTTAGATGGAAAAAAGAGGAATAATGTCCATAATAGCTAGTGATGATGTTTTCTGGACGGTGGCAAATAGAGAAATACAAATGGAGCAGAGGTTTACTGCATCGTTAGTTGGGTTTCCAGTCAGGTGTTTCTTTAATTTTGGGAAATGACATAAAAAATGTTGGATGGAAACACCAACATGCTAATAACATTTACAAAATGGTAGCAAGACAAGCAAAAACTATGATGGAAACACATTTAACTAATAAATTCCTAGTTGCATATCAAAAAAGTCTTGTGACTGAATAATTTGCTCTGGACTAACCAGTGGGCCAATGTTATCTCAAAGCATCTCAGTTGTTGATCTGGTAATTCTGTAATGACAGAGCCAAAGCCTGCAGAACTGTCTCCCATGGCCAAAGACCACTAGCAAACATGAAATTCATCAGAGTGTTTTTTCTGCGCACTCTAAAACACAAGCAATTCATTCCATTAAAGAGTTAAATGTGTATGTGTATGACTTTCTTTTTTCTGCTGAACAAAAAATTATTTCAAGCTCAATTACACTTGCTATACTACCATCTAGCGCTCTGCACATGCGTCAAGCTCTTGGAAGTGTAATCGAGCTTGAAATCATGATCGTAACTAGAGACTGCAATGACAAGATGTACAGTGAAAAGTTTGTAATATTTTGGTCTGTTCTCACCCAAAACCAATTGGACTGCTTCAGAAGACATTGATTAAACAACTAGAGTCTTATGGATTACTTTTATACTGACTTTATCTCCTTTTTGGAGCTTTTAGAATTCTAGTCACCATTCACTTGATTGTATGGACCTACAGAAAGAAATTCATACATATCTTGGATGACATGAGGGTGTGTAAATTATGAGAGAATTTTCATTTTTGGGTGAACTATCCCTTTAAATAAAAGAGCCACAGTGGCTACAACTTCCATTTTGAACCAATTTCCCCAGAAGTGATGACCTTGTTCTCTTAAACACATGGGATGGAACACTGCTTTGTTTGCTAATTATTTTTGCAATATTCTGATTTCTCACATAAATTAAATTTGCAACTTGGATGGAAATCCTGTCTATTGCCAGTTCAAAGAACATCCAATAAACAACTACCTTAAGCACCAAGAACCTCCAGCTCCAAGAAAACCAGCATAGCTTGAAATCATGTGGTCCATGTCTAGAAAAAGTGTACTGTAAATATGAAAGGTACTTTCACAATTAAATAGGAATGCAGTATTGTTGGGATATTTTTCTGTTCCATATCCATTTTTTGGAAGCTTTAACAAAATAAGGCAGCTTAATGTTAAATGTTTGGACTGCATCACAGTTCTCTTGTCATGCAGAGTTTGACAATTGCAAAAACAGAGAAGATTTTAACTAGACAAAAAAAAAAAAAAAAAAAAATCAGTGGAACTGCCAAAGAAAACACAGCCAAAGAACCACGACAGGGTTCTGACATCTTTCTTTAGACTGTAGTCGCTCCTTCAAATGCAACCTGGAGTGTGATAAAATAACTGTGCTTATTTTACTTTGCAAGTAACAAAGCCTGATGTGAACATGAACCCCTTCCAGGACTCCAGGCCCCTAATAATGCCTGACATAGGCACATAAACTCTCTCTCATTAAATAGTGGGGCATTTCTGCAAAGTCAAATTAGTGGCCCTGTACTTCTGCTGTCAGTCTTTTTTTAATGATGTTTTGTGTTCATGTTACACACAGATGGTGGGAGATATTCATCTGAGAGTGTCCTCATTTGGGAAGCTAGCAACTCAAATAGCTCAGTGAGAAAGCATAGCCCAGTAACCTCAACCCAGGAGAATCCATGACCCCAACTCTACTCTGTGCCATCCGGGCCATAACAAGGTTCCTACCAAAAAGCTTTACTGGTCTTAGCGACGCCACTGCTAAGTTATCTCATCCGTGCATCCGTGCCTTAACAGCCATCTCCACTCCCAAGATTCTCAGACATCTGCCAAGGGGGAGACAGGCACCGCGTGAGCCCCACAAGCTGTTTAACCCGCCCTACAGCCATGACCAATCGATTGCATGAAGCAGGCCCAGCCACCTCCTCCTCTGCTTGCACTTATGGGTGGAGTCAGGAAAGGGGGAGTTTATCAGGAGGGCAAATGCCTTTCAACATCACAGCGTGTAGCCAGCACAGCCCAGTCTTGAACCCCCTCATGCCCTCCCACACTCTCACTCGGGCTATATCGACTAAAAGCTTAGCCCCTATTCACTTCTGGACCATTTTCTTTTCTTTGGTTTAACCCTCCCTCCAACCAGTCCCACCACCCCTTTCCCAATCCATTTGTTTGTGTAAATTAAAGAATGGCCAATATGCTGGACAATCCAGCTCACAATCTCTTCTATTTTTCATGTGTGCTGTTGAATGTAGAGGCAGGACAGAATGGTACAAAAGCCCATTAAAAAGATTTTTAAAGAATGCCATGGGTTGATTTTAGATGTTTGACTCCTTAAAGAGATGACCTACCATTGAGTTCTTCAAAAACAGCCCACATACAGCAGTATCTGTCAATTCCAAAGTGGGGAAAATCAATCCCACCAACAGAAAAGAGAGGGTTACGAAAATGTTGCTTGGTTCTGATGTAGGGGGATTCCACAACCAGACACAACACGTTTGAGAAACAATTTTGATGTTTTTGCAAAAATCTGTCTTTTTTTTCTCTGAAAATTTTTTTGGAGCTTTGCTGGCAAACAGCTTGAGAAATTATCCCACATTATTGGTCCTGACATTTAATTACTTAAAAAGGTTCCACATGGGCCCTTTTCAATCCTCCATGTTGAATGTGACAAGCCATCGACACAAGTTCTTGGCCTGAATGTTTCACCAGCCATCACAGCCAAGCGCACAGAGACAAATGCAGTTTTCAAATGCTGTACCCTTTTTGTTCAGTGCAGCTAGATGGTAGAGGAATCCGAGCTGTGGACGACCATGAATATTTGACTTGTTCCATGTGTTTGAGAAGTTTTTATTGGGAAGGGGGAAGGAGCAACCGGAAAGATATCAATACTTTACTCTTCACCTCAAACAGTTCCTCATCACACAAAGGGACGAATGAGTGTAAAGCTAGCGAGACTGAGACGAGACTGATGCCCTGCCAAGACTCAGGTGCCTGATCAAACCAGACACTCAGTAAAGACTTGTCTATCAGTTCAGCTCAGCAGGTAATAAAAGTCACAGGTCAATGGCATTGATTTGTAGCACTACAGCAGTTGAAATTCGATGCCTTTAACACCTCTCAAGTGAATGACATACAGGAGTGTATTTACCAGACACCCAAACACAGGAGACAGGGCTCTTGTTTTAGCCTATTCACGGCAGTAAAAAGGCACCTAATGACGCACCAGCTGTGCTAAAAGCTTTTATATTTTTCACCGGTTTATGCAAGTCTTAATATAGTGAATACATTTTAAATAAATTCAATACTTTGGTTTGAGAGGATGTTGGCTTCTTCTAATGTCCCGTGGTGCTATGCTATAAATTCAAGTGTGAAGAAAAAATTTCTTTTAAGAGAACATTGAGACCAAAACTTACTTTTCACTTTCTCTATTGAAAATGTTTCAAACAAAACATGTCTTAGGAATGTTGTTTTAACTGGTAATTATTTTATAGGTTTTTGTACTTAATTTTTACTTTCCATCCTGTTAGTATCTTATAATATTTACATAATTTTAGGTGAGGAAACAACAGCACAAGCATGAGCAAGTATTAGCAATGGGATTTGTATGAATTCTCACCAAAAATAAATAAATAAATAAATAAACTGATTTTTGCAGGTTGTTCAGTTTTACTTAATGAACTAAAGCAACACAATTCTAGAACATTTTGTCACAACTTGATTTCGTTGTGTTCTATCCAATTAAATTTGTAAAAATGGAGTTTACTTAATCCATTTGAGTTTGGACTACACAAATACATTTTGTAGCATTGATGAAACTGGGCAGGGGATTTCCATTTCTTAGCATGTTTTGCATGGGACTGGATGGGGTGAACGAATATTGAAATTAAGTTTTATTTTATGCATTTGTGAGCAAGATGAGAATAGGAGGAGGTTTGTTATTGTTTAATGTTCTGTTATATTGGTAATTAAAAACATTGTCTGTTAGGCTAGAATTTTGGGGGTTACCATTGTGGTGAAGAATGGCGCTTGTGCTTAGATTGAGGATGGCCTTTCACTTACAAGTGATGCTTGATTCGAGTGCTGCGTAGTTCTGTTAGCAGTTGCTATCAAACTGACAGTGCAACAGTTTCACTGTCCTTACACTTGCTCACCTGGCAATTATTAATAAATCAAGTTGGACCAACATAAGAAAATTAATTACATTAAACAAATTTAGTTTGACAAACCTAATAAAGTTGAGTTTAAACTACTATAGTACATTTATTTGACCTAATCCAACTAAATTATGTTGGCTGAATGACTTAATTTGAATGAAATAAATTAATTTGATTAAAAACATTTTCAAATTCAATTAAGTAAGGGTAATGACTTCATTTTTGGGGCTATTTACTTGACCCTACTTTAAATCATTTCATTCTGTTTGATAAAATTAGAATATTAGAAATCTGTGTGATATTATAAAAAAAAAAAAAGAAAAAAAAAAAGAAAAAAAAAATAACATTAAGTTCACATCCTCATGTAAGATAACTCCATTACTGAGTAATAGCTAACTCTTTATTTCCATAATGTTAGGTTAGCGCTCTAAAGGTACTACACAACAGAAATGACATTCCAATTTTCCAACAATCCCTAAAGGAAAAGTTGGCCATGAATCAAAAATGTATCTTTTATATATCTTTGTGTATATATATATATATATATATATATATATATATATATATATATATATATGTATATATGTTTTATACAGTTTGGATTTCAACTCTATATCTCTTAATAGTGCTGGATAACAGCCTAATCTGAAAATAGGCCTGGATCATTTTGCCAATGGATTGGAGGATTTTCCACAGTGTCAATGTACTCCATCAGTGCTCTGTTTGCTCTCTCTATCGGGCACTCATTTGGAATGCATGAACATTGTATCCTGGAACGCACACCACAGAGCAAAGGCTCTTAATGTCCTAAAGAACACGTTCCCTCATCATTGAGCAGGTAGATTAGCTGATCTGTATCAGCTAATATCTGTATCTGTATTGACTCACAAGAAAAACCCTCTGAAGATCAACAAACTACATTGTACAACCCAAGAGATTTGTCTGTGCAGTCTTATACAGATCTGTGCGTATATCCTCCTAAATTAGAATTTTTTTACATCCAAGACAGTAGTACACAATGCAAAAGTGAACAAAAAAGTCCTTAAAATCCAACATTGATATTTATTAACTGCACAGACCTAACAATATGCAAAATTATACATTCAGCAATATGCTAAATTGTTTATTTGGCATAGGCTGAATAGGCAAAATTATCATTTTCTAAATGTATGACAGCAGAAATGTGATTTACAGATTTTGACGTCAACACAAATAGATACGGAAAGTGTTTTCTCCTCCCTTTTAGAAGTTTATAAGCCTATTTATATTGCTATCCTAACTATGCACAATTATTATATTGCAATTTTATTTATTTATTTATTTATTTTTGCAATTTGGGTCACAACCCACAAATTGAGAATTGATGGCTGAGTTTGAAATTGTATTCTACCCATACTACTCTTCCTACTTCAGCCTATGGCTGTCTATGGCAGAAATAGTAAGAGTAGTATGGTAGTATGCAATTCCGAACACAGGGACTGTTTTAGATCAATGTAAAAAGTTTAAAGTGCAAAATTCAAACTTCCCTGTGTCATAGTCATAAGTGCCTGATTGAGGTTTGTAGGATGCTGGAGTAGCATGATGCAATATGGGCGGGTTTCACCTGTTCCCAGGCTTATCTGCTCTGAATGTTTATGGGGGAACTTCATAGTGGGGATCCATTATAACAAAAAGAATAAAAGTCCAAAAGAGAGAAAAAAAAAATTGCGTATTTGTGCCAGATTTCCATGGGTAATTCAATCTCATCTGGGTTTTAGAGGGAGAAATGTGAGGAAGGGAGAAAAATGCCCTTACAGATGTACACATGGCGTGAAGTTTACATTTCCTTTTGTGTTCAACGCAAGAAAGAAAGGTGAATAAATGATGACAGAACTTTCATTTTGGGGTGAACTATCACTTAATATGTGTGCATTTTTGTAGCTGAAGAAACAATATTTTTGTGGCCACTTTTCTATTTGAGATCAGTGATGATCTACAGAGCTGCCACAAAACCATAGAAAATTCAAAGAAAGGGTCCGTGTTCAGTCTAAGAACCATTGTGTAACACCATCTTCCTTTTTCCTTTTTTATGGTGTTTCATGTACTTTTTTCACCATATTGTAAATGTGTGTAGTGGTCAGGTTACTTTTGAAGTGTCCTGAGGTACAGTACTATGAGGGGGACAGAGGGGGGTAGATTTGTTCTGCTTGGGTGCGTGTCTGCTGTATTCACACAACCCCTGAGGTGGCTGCCTGTCAGTCCTGGATATGGAAGGAAAATCAAAGAGGCTGGACAACAATAAACCTTCTCTGAGTTTCATTATTGTGAAAAGGGCAAGGATTTTCCCAAGAAGCATTTGCAAACTATAAAAGACACCTGGAGATG